>NW_027187284.1:3409864-3419984 GCF_028583685.1 Petaurus breviceps papuanus | reverse complement strand
TGTGTGTGTGTGTGTGTGTGTGTGTGTGTGTGTGTGTGTGTGTGTGTGTGTAACATTTCAGGAAGATATGTGCCTTCCACTTAAGAAAGAAGGAAGTGTGTGGTCATTTCAACTACCATAATTCCTTGGATACTAGGGAGGTATTGAGCATATTGCAAATTAATTAGCTCATTTATTATTTAGATAAATTTTGTGAAACAGTTTTTATGTCTTTTCTCAACCATCCCCAAAATTCCTTTAAAAAATATTGAGTACATTATTGTATTAGTGAACTCATAAATACTAGTACTCCCTTCAATGGTCAATAAGGTGGTTCAGTGGATAGATTTCTGGGTCTGTGGTCTGGAAGATCCATCTTCCTGAGTTCCAATGTGGCTTTAGACCTACTAACTGGGTGACCCTGGGTGAGTCACTTAACCCTATTTGCCTCACTTTTCTCATCTGTAAAAAAATAGCTAGAAAAGGAAATGGCAAATCACTCTAGTATCTTTGCTAAGAAAACTACAGTTGAGGACAAGAAAAGTCAAGCACAACTAAAATGACTGAACAACAATAACTCCCTCCATTGGTGCAGATTTAAATATATTGATCTTTCTAATCCCAGCTTACACTTTTCTTTCATAAGTGTTTTCAGAATGATTCTACTTAGTATCCTTGTTTTTTTTCCTTCTCACACTCCTGATATTACAGAAATACCACTGGAAGGAATACTTATTATTTTGAATATTATAATATAGTTATTATATAGAAATATATACATATATATGATATAGTTATTATATAGAAAATATAGTTATCAAGGGTTATTTTTCAATCTCATTTTTAGCAGGCATCTTATCTCTGACAATGACATTTATGATGTCTCTTTTGCCCCAGTCATCACTGAGAATATTAAATAGTATTTTCCTAATTACCATTTGGTTTTCTAGAGCCTTGCAAGCAACACATAAAAATCTGTTTTAGAGAATAAGAATGTAGAAAAATTCTACGAAGAACTTTAAATGATACTCCAAGTGAAAATGACACATATTTTAATATTTAATCACTTCATTGCAAAGCAATGTATCAGAGAAGATGACAAAAAAGTTTGAAAGCATTGCTCAGGGGAAAAGACTACAAAAATCTTTATTTCAACCATATATCGCTCCTTTTGGAAGAAGGGAAAAATTCATATCACAAAAAATAAAATAGATAATTTTAATAGACAAGAAAGCATTGTTTTACAAACAGAAAAGTAAGTTCCAAATCAACTATTTGAATATAGTAAGATCAACTTTTTGGAGCCAAAAATAAGAATAAAATTTGAATTTTTAAAAGAATAAAGATGTAAAACCTCTACATAATCAAGTTCCCTCTACTATATGTATGCATGAATGTACACACATACATATATACACATACATCAATGTTTGTATGACTGACCTCAACTCTAGTACTATGAATTAAACTTCTTAGATGTGTTTATATCTTTTTTGAAATTCACATTTCCACTTTTATGTTTCTTTTGAGATGAATGCTTTGTTAATGTTAGTTGCATGCTTAGAGCATTGATCTTTATTCCCTCCCTTTTAATTCACAGTTTGTTCATAGATATGGATATTATCCAAAGAACTTCTTTATATACATCCCTTTAATTTGATATATTATCTCATTGCTAGCATTTTCCTTATCTGTTATCATTTTAGATTATTTCATTGATGCTGTGCATTTAAGAAAATATTATTTCATTTCTATTGAAGTTTGTGTCCTTTCCTTGTATTTCCCTGAGGGATTATTTTTTTATTTAATCATTTGTAAATAATACTTATGACATTTCAACTTTTATGCATTTCTTATCTTAGCAAATTGTCACATTTTGTAATGGTTCCAGGAGGCCAATGTTATAAGATACAATTTGGCAACTGATGTGCTATGTGTCATGTGGGAAGAAGCAAAGATGACATCAAATTTGTAACCTAGATTATTGAAATGATAGTGATATCTTTGAGATTAATAGGGAGGTTTTGAAAAGGGGAGAAGTTTGGGAAAATAATAATGAATTTTGTTTTAGACATGCTGATTTGGACTTATCTAGAGGAAACTTTGTTTTTGTTTGTTTTTTTGATGAGGATATCAAATGAGAATATGTAGTGATAAGAGAAATGGTCCTAGGATAGGGCATTGAGGTGTACCCACAGTTATCAGGCATAATACCTATGGTTATTCAGCTGAGACTGAGAAGAGCAGTGAAAGAAAGAGCAGATTGTAAGAGAAGTAAGAGAGAAATTTCATAAAATTTCATAAAGGAAAAAATATTAAGAGATAGAGAATGGTCAGAAATAACAGATGTAGACAGGCCAAGAAGAATGAGGATTGGAAGGTCGGGGGAATTAAATCTGACAAATAAAAGGTCCATGTTAATTTCGGAATTCAATATCAATAAAGAAAAGAAGTCAGAACCCAGATGGCAAAGTTTTGAGAAGTGAGAAAATTAGAATAGATTATTATAGAGAGGTATTTTAAGATATTTGGCTGAGAAATAGAAGAGAGTGGATATTATCAGGAGATGTTAAGGCCCAGTGAATATGGTTTGAGTACAACCATATGGAGCAGGGCGTGGTTGATAGTTAACTATTTATATTTGCTCCTTACCCTATTACTGACCAATTACTGGAGAGTGTTTTTTTTTTTCTCTATACTCTGGAATATAGTATCAAAGACTCTTTGACATTCTATTTATCCCTTGTTGTTATTGATTTTGTTCCTCTAAACCCCTAGGGACAAGGTTTCTGTAAGGATGTTTCTTCTTCAGGGAGAAACTCAATTCTATACATATACATATACACATACATATACACCTATACATACACATATACACCTATACATACACATATATGTGTGTGTGTATCCATAAAAGTTACTTTGTGAAAGAAAACACAGGCAGAAAAGCCCACAAAAATAAAGTTATTTTGTGAAAGAAAATACAGACTAAATATAAGTTTAAAAAGTATGCTTTCATCTGCATTCAGAATCCGTGAATTCTTTTTCTAGAGATAGATAGTATTTTTCACTATCAGTCCTTCAGGGTTGTCTTGGATCCTTATATTTCTAAGAATAGCTAAGTCATTCACAGGTGATCTTTTTACAATATTGCTGTTAATGTAAAAAATGTTATACTAGTTCCAAACATTTCACTTTGCATCAGTTCATGTATATCTTTCCAGGCTTTTCATATAGTACAACAATTGTCTTTTATCATAATCATATACCACAACTTTCTCAGCCCTTCCACAATTTATGGACATCTCCTTAATTTCTAATTTGCTGCTTCCACAAAATAATTGCTGTATTTTGGTATTTATTTTTCTTTTCCTTTTTCCTCTCTCTCTTCGGGATACAGACCTAGTAGTAGGATTGCTAGATCAAAGGGTATGCATGGTTTTATAGGCCTTTTGACATAGTTCCCAATTGCTGTCCAGAATGGTTGAATCCATAAACAACTTGACAAACAGAACATTTGTGTCTCAATTTTCATAATCTCCTCAAACATCTGTAATTTTCCTTTTTTATCCTATTAGTGAATCTAAAAGGAATGAAGTAGCGCTGCAAAATTGTTTGGATTTGCATTTCTCTTATCAATAGTGACTTAGGACATTTTATATGTATATAGAGATCTTTGGTTCCTTCATCTGAAAATTGACTGCACATAGTTTTTGGTAATTTATCATTTGGAGAAGGACTCTCATTTTTACAAATTTGACTCATTTTTCTATATATTTGAGAAATGAGGCCTTTATCAGAGAAACTTGCTTCAAAACTTTTTTTACAGTTATGATTGCTAACTGTATTTCCCTCTATCATATGCCCCCCCTTTTTATTCTATTTTATCACTTCTTTCACCCTGTCCCTCCTCAAAAGTATTTTTTTATTACTCCCTCCACTAATCCACCCTCCCTTCTATGGCCACCACCACCCCTGACAAATTCATCTATTATACCATAACCGTCTTACTCTCCTATAGGGTTAAATAGATGCCTATATGCAATAGAGTGTGTATATTTTTCCCTTTTTGAGCCAATTCTGATGAAAATAAGTTTCAAGTATTCCCTACTACTTCCACCATCTCCCTCTTCACTGTTAAAGTTCTTTTGTGCCTATTTTATGTCAGATAATTTACCTCATTCTGTCTCTGCCTTTCCCTTTCTCCTGGTGCATGCTTTTTATCATCTCTGAATTTTTTTTTTTAGATACCATCCTATCATATTCAACTCAGACCTGTACCCATTGTCAGTATATACTCTTTCTGTCTTTTTTTTTTTTTTGCTTTTTGGAGGGCAATTGGGGTTAAGTCAATTGCCCAAGGTTACACAGCTAGTTTTTTTGTTTGTTTGTTTGGGTGTTAAGTGTCTGAGACCAGAACCGAACTTGGGTTCTCCTGACTCTGGGGCCGGCACTTTACTCACTGCGCCACCTAACCGCCCCAGCTTAACAGTCTTAAGAATAAGGAAGCTCTTTTGAGGTGTAAGTATCATCTTCCCATGCAGGAATGTAAACAGTTTAACCTTATTAAGGTGATTCCTTTGAATCTAGTATTTGAAAGTCAAATTTTCTATCAAGCTCTGGTGTTTTCATCAAGAATACTTGAAAATCCTTTATTTCACTGAATAGTATTTTTCCCCTTGAAAGACTATACTCAGTTTTGCTGAGCAATTGATTCTTGGCTGTAATCTTAGCTCTTTTGCCCTCTTGAAAATCATATACCAAGGTCTCTAATACTTTAATGCAGGAATTGCGAAATCTTGAACTATCCTGACTGTGGCTCCATAATAATTGATTTTTTTTTCTTTCTGCCTATTTGCAATTTTTTTTCCTTGACTTGATAACTCTGAAATTTCACTAGAATATTTCAGGGAGTTTTAATTTTGGGATTTCTGGACGTGACTGGCAGATTCTTTCAATTTCTATTTTAACATCTGACTCTAGAATATTGGGGCAATTTGCTTTGATAATTTCTTGAAAGATGATTTCTAGGCTCCTTCTTTGGTCATGGCTTTCAGGAAGTCCAATAATTTTTAAATTATTTCTCTGAATCTATTTTTCAGGTTATTTGTTAGTTTTTCACATTGTCTTGTATTTTTTCATTCTTTTGGTTTTGTTTTATTTTTTCTTGATGTTTCATGGAGTCATTTTTGCTTCATCTTTATTTTTAAAATTTATTTAGCATTTTGCTTTTCTCCAATTACATCCAAAATAGTTTTAACATTCGTTTTTCATACTTTTGTTTCCATATTCTCTTCGTTACTCTCTCCTCATTCTCCTCATTGCAAAAGCAAGCAATTCAATACAGGTTATACATATGTAGTAATACAAAACATATTTCTATATTAGTCATGTTGTGAAATAATTCAAAGACCAAAAAAAAAACCTCAAGAAAAATTAAATAAAAAAGGTTTCAATTTGTATTCAGATACCAACATAACTCTGTCTAGGGATGGATAGCATTTTTCATGATAAGTTCTTCTAAGTGTTCTTAGATTATTGTATTGCTGAAAATAGCTAAGTCATTCACAGCTGATAATCTTAACATATTGCTGTTACTTTGTACACCATACATATCACTTTGCACCAGTTCATGTAAGTCTTTCCAGGTTTTTCTGAGAGCATCCAGCTCATTATTGCTTACAATATTCCATCACAATCACACAGTACAATTTGTTCAACCATTCCCCAATTGATGGGTATCCTCCCCATTTCGAACTCCTTGCTACTGTAAATATTTCCATAATTATAATAAAAAGTTGCTAGAAATATTTCCATATGTATTGGTCCTTTTCCCTATTTAAAGTTTATTTCTTTTTAGATACAGACATAGTAGTGGCAATGCCAGGTCAAATGGTATGTGCGATTTTATAGACCTTTGGTCAGAGTTCTAAATTGCACTAAAGAATGGTTGGATCACTTCACACCTCCAACATTAATTATAATTTTTAAGGAATTATTTTCTTCAGTGAGCTTTTGTACCTTCTTTTCCATTTGGCCAATCCCACTTTTTATGTGTTCTTCTCTTCAGGGAATTTTTGTGTATCTTTTCCTTTTGGCCAATTCTGCTTCTTAAGGCATTTTTCTCATTTTATTTTTGTACCACCTTTACCATTTGGCCTAGTCTGTTTTGTTTTTTAATGTAATTTTCTTTAATGTGTGTGTGTGTGTGTGTGTGTGTGTCATTTACTAAGCTGCTGCTGAACTTTTTTTCATTATTTTTTTGTATCACTCTCATTTATCTTCCCCATTTTTCCTCTATCTCTCCTACTTGATTTTTAAAATTCTTTTAGAGCTCTTCCATAGCCTGCAACTGATTCATGTTTTTCTTGGAGGCTTTAGATATAGGAGTTTTAACTCTGTTGTCTCCTGAATATGTGTTTTGATCTTTCCTGCCACCTGCAGTTAGAATTTGTTGCCATTTGCTCACTACTTAACATTTAATACTTTGTTAAAGTAGAACTTGTTTCTCTTTTCAGGGAGGAGATCACACCATCTCAAGCTTCAGGAATTTTGTGCAGCTCTTTTCAGGGATACTTATCGGGACTTTTAAGTTTTCAGGTTTTCCAATGTGGTAGGATCTAAGGGGAAATGTGTTTTTACTACTCTTAGTCGGTGAGTGAACACAAGCGCTCTTTTCTGCCCAGTAACAATAACAAGTTCTAAGTTCCACTGTGTCTAGGAGTTCTGGTGGTCTAGGGCTCCTTCTCACACTGGTCTTTCACCCAGGGCTGTGACCTAAAACCATGTATGGGCAAAGCAAAAGAGTCCTGCCTCAGTGCTAGCACAGAGAACCCAATAATTTCTTTCTGATCAGTTGTACAACCCCCTTATTTCTTTGTGCTGAGAGCCCGGAAAACAGCCACTGTTTTTGCTGATTCAATCATTCCCAAGACCTGCTACTGATTTTCTGGGTCTGGGCCTGTGCTGGTGAAATTTGCACTTTTCTGTGCTCCACTCTTACCCTGGTGTGACAGATCTATCTTGCTGAAATTCTAAGTGTTCTTGGGCTAGAACATCATCCTTTTGTGAGTTCCATCACTCCATAATTTGTTTTAGGGAATAATTTAAGCATATTTGGAGGGTTTTGGGAGGAGAACTCAGAATCTTCTTTTTCTTCGCAATCTTGCTTCTTTTCAGAGTAAACTTTCTTACACTGTCAAGTTTCCCACATTACTTTGAGCCTGAAACCACTATGGTTACTTCATTCATGCCTGTCCAACTACAAGAGCAAACTGCTTCAAGAGACACATGGAAAAATGAAAAAATACTAGGGGATTATGTGTATTTGTATTTTTCTCATGAGAAGATACATTTCGATAGCTATAAAGAGAAAACTCAATTCAGTGAGCCCTTTTGGAATTACTTCCACTGCTACTTGAGACAGATGCTCAATTATGAGTACTTTACCTTAAAAAAATAAATCATGCTTGTTATCTTTCTTTGAGAAAGATATGCTGCTTGAAATAGCTTATAGAAATTCTCAGACTTGAGGAGGTAGCCCTTTCTGTGTTATTTATAACCAACAATATTTCTTTTTTATAATATTTTTTAATTCCCTATCCTTTTTAAAACAAAATTACATTAGGGATAAAACAATGTAAAAGTATCCTGTTTTGGTTTTGTTCTTAGTCTCAAGTCTTGTAATAAATCTTTTGGAAATCTTTAATAGAACTATTTATGTTGGTTTTTTTTTTCATTATTCCATCCTGAAAAAGTTATTTTACATCAGCTTTCTCACTATACTTTTTGGAATGGAAAGAAAAAAAAACAGACTTTTGTGAGTTTCAGTAGGATAAGATCTCCATTCATGTCCTTAGACACTGATGTGCTGACAAGACTCTATAATAGCACTTCGGCCTACTGAAAACATCAGAACATTTCTATTCTCCATGAGGAAAGAAGTAAGGAAGACATGAAATGAGCAATTTAAAGTAGTTCAGAGTCATTCAATCATCTTCTGTCATCATTTTTCCCACTTGACTAAGCTAGATAAAATGTTGTCAAATAAAAGTGTCAAAAGGGAAAAAAATACCAGGACAAAGAGTCTTGTTAGAGATATCCATGAATATCTGATTGCCTTGCCTTATATCAAGTACAGACTATTGATTGTATCTGTTTCACTTTCTCTATCACAATTAAACTAAAATTCAGATTTTACACAGAATAAATTCTCATTAAACTCTGTTACATAAAATGCCTACTTCAACACATTTGGTTTGCTTAGTTCCTAAAACTCTCTAATCTTTTCTCTAATCAATGGTTTCTCTCACACTTTTTCTCCCACCTATGATGTCCTCTCACATTCAATCTAACAGAGAATATTCCCAAAGAATAACATATGCAAAATATAACTCTTATGCTCCGCAACTTGTTATCTTATAAATTTAACCAAATAATCATTAAATTAGAATACCTATGGGTAGGAGACTTTGGATTAATCTCAATTGGGGAGGGAATATATAGTAACTGAGATAACCAGATGTCCACAGGGGGAAAAAATAAAGGAGATAATTTTTTTTAACTTTAACAGTTAAATATTAAAAATTTAGAAAGGCATCTAGGTGATGCAGTGAATTGAGTGCTGGTCCTGGAATCAGGAGGACGTGAGCTCAAATCTGGTTTCAGAGTCTTGACAGTAACTAGCTGTGTGACCTTGGGCAAGTCACTTAAACCCAATTTCCTTGCCTTACCCCCTCCAAAAAAAAGGAATAAAAAGTTGACTCAAATATTTTTATGCAAATGCCTGAAGTTTAGTAACAAAGAAAAAGTCAAGATCTTAATGAAAAGAGGCAAATTTGAGTGACTTGTTGGATTGAAACTTGTGTTTGGAGTATTGTTCTGAAGACTACATCTTATTCAAAGTAAATAAGATAGTTTAAAGGGGGGTAGTTTCACATGTTAAGATACCATGTTAGTATAACTAAATCCCATTAGTCAGGGAGTACAGTAGAGAACATTAGTGAAGAGCAATAGGAGTAAGAAAGAAGCTGTTTTTCCACTAGCATATGCTACTCTATATGAACAGTAAGAGGAAATAGATGAAGATTCTAGGAAACAGTTCATAAGCATGATTGAGAGGCATGATATAATAACAGTGGAAAATTTCAATCATCCAGAAAACTTTTTCTAGAGGTGATTGGTGAATTCTTTCACTTTCTGTTTTGCCCTCTGGTTCTAGTATTGCTTGACAATTTCTTGAAAGATGTTGTCTAGGCTATTTTTTTGGATCATGGCTTTCAGGTAATCCCAAAACTTTTAAATTATCTCTCCGGGATCTATTTTCCAGGTCAGTGGTTTTTCCAATGAAATATTTCACATTGCCTTATATGTGTGTGTGTGTGTGTGTGTGTGTGTGTGTGTTAAGTATCCAAGGCCAGAACTGAACTTGGGGCCTCCTGACTCTGGGGCCGGCGCTTTATTCACTGCACCACCAAGCCACCCCGATATTTTCATTTCTTTCCAACTGTTTTATAGTATCTTGATTTATCATAAAGTCATTAGCTTCCAATTGCTCTAATCTAATTTTGAAGGAGTTAGTGTCTTCAGTGAGTTTTTGAAATTCCTTTTCCAGCTGGCAAATTCAGCGTTTTAAGTCATTCTACTCCTCACTGGCTTTTTGTGATTTTAGTTAAAATTTAAAGGAATATTGAGAAAATATAAAATAAATATAAAAGGATAATTCAAAGAACAGTGAGGAAGGCAGTAACGTTGGATCATAGAACATATAGAAGGAAAACTGTAAAGGTAGGAATGGGTTAGATTATGAAGGAATTTCAAAGCCAAAGTCAAATTGAGGAATTAAAATTTGATCATGGAGTTAAGGGGAACCATTGGAGTTGATTGAATGAGAACTGTGTGGTATGGGAAAACTCGCACCTTCAAGACCAAACTGTCCCTCTGTATTTTCATCTATCTTTTGTTTACTGACTTCCACAATAGATGAGCTTCTTGGAAGAAAAGACTTTCTTTTCTTTTTTTTTTTATTTTCTCTTCTTTTTTCCTAACTTCCTTCCTTCCTTCTTTTCTTCCTTCTTTCCTCCCTCCCTCCTTCCTTCTTTCTTTCTTTCTTTCTTTCTTTCTTTCTTTCTTTCTTTCTTTC
>NW_027187284.1:3407448-3409854 GCF_028583685.1 Petaurus breviceps papuanus | reverse complement strand
CTTTCTTTCTTTCTTTCTTTCTTTCTTTCTTTCTTTCTTTCTTTCTTCCTTTCTTTCTCTTTCATTTTTTATATTAGTATTCCAATCCTTTGCACCTACAGTCAGTCCTTTTATTCCTTAATTCATTCCAATATATTGTACTGTGGATTTGGATCTATGATGCTTTTATTATTTTTATCAATGGTTTCTTTTATTTTTAACAAATTTGCAAATGGTACAAAGTTTAGAGGGATTGATAACCTATAGCATAATAAAGATATGATAAAAAAAAGATATTGATAAAGAGGCTAAATCAGTGGTTGAATATAATAGCTTAATTTTAAGAGAGAAAAATGTAAAACTTTGCCATGGGTTAAAAAATAATGCTTCACATTTATAAAAAGGGAGAAGGATGGTTAGCTGCTTCTTTGAAAAAGGTCTGTGGATTTCAGTGAGGTGAAAATATGAATATGAATCAGTATCTGATTTGGTCATTAAAGGAACTAAAGTGATTTTTGCCTGCATAACAGAGGCATAGATTACAGAATTAAGGAGGTAATCATTGTTCTTACAGATTCTACCCTGCTCAGGCCCCACTTAGAATATTATATTTAATTTTTAATGCCATAATTTGGAGAAGATATTGATGAGGTAGAGGTATGGGTGGAGCTGTTAAAGCAAGGTGAAGGGTCTCAAGTTTGTACCATATGAGGATTATGTAAATAGCTAAATTTCCTGAATTCTGTAGAATAAAAGATCTTGATAAGACTTTTGGTAGATCTCATTATGTATTTGAGGAACTGTAAAATGAAAGAAGGATTAGACTTCATATTTGGCACCAGAATGAAGAAAAAATAGGTGCAATTTGCAAATAGTCATAACAGTTTTATATGAGAAACCTCCCTTCCCCCAGCAACTTTCTAAACTTTCTAACAACTGGAGATATCTAAAATTGGGAGGGAATGGGTTTGTCTGAAATGTAAAAACTTGTCAAATTTATTTTTATGGTATTGGACTATATGGTGGCAGAGTTCTCTTCCAAATATTGAATTTGGAGATGTTATGGTCTTCACATGAATCTTGTAGAATGATTTAAATTACTTTTAAGTATCACCTCATAAGACTTTAGGTCTTAAGTCATGAAATATTGTTTTTGTTTTCTTTTTGGTTTTTGGAGGGCAACTGGCATTAAGTGACTTGCCCAAGGTCACATGGCTAGCTTTTGTGTTAAGTGTCTGAGGCCAGACTTGAACTCAGGTCCTCCTGACTACAGGACCAGTGCTCTATTTCTGTGCCACCTAGCCACCCCAGTCATGAAATATTTAAATTAAATGGAATATGAATGCTCTGTATGAAATGACAAAAGGCCCAATTTCAGAGTACTGTGGGAAGATATATATGAACCAAAATGTAGGGAGTGCACAGAATGAACCAAAGAAATTTTTTCCCCAAACTTTTATTTTAGACTCAAATGCCAGAACACAGAGAATAGGGAAAAGAAACGAAAACATATCATAAACTTAAATATTGGACCTTAAATACAAAGGTAGAAAGAAATAAAAGCATGTCATGTTTGGAGCAGAATATAAGAGAGGATTCAAATGTGTAACAATAAATTATCATTTCAAGAAAGCATATATGATTAAATAATACTTGTTAGGTTGATAATTGCCCATATTTTCTTTGTTTCCTTGTGAGTTTTCTTTTGTTCTCTGCTGTGCACTTTTTTATTTTGTTCTTTTACCCCTCTTCCAAAATCCCCTCCTGTAAGGGTTATGGGATTTAAAGATCTCCCATGCCCCATGGACGTGCTGACATAGCAGAGCAAGAGAAAGTGAAAAGCCGAGCTAACGGTCCTGCGGTTGGCAGTTGGTGGCAGTTGCCCTTTTTTTTTTTTTTTTGAGTTAGGACTCCTGCTGAGGACTGCCAGGGGCCAGAGCTGCTGGGAGTGTGCTTCCAGGACGCTGGGTGGTTGCTGTGAGTGGGGAGAGGAGGACCTTTGCCTGAGGTAGCCTGTTCTGTTTTAAAGGCTTGAAAATGTGGGTGCTTTCTACTTTATCTACCTGTGCCAATGTCATAACTACTCTGATGGCTTTCACTTTCTGGTTTTGGGACTCAGTCTTTTGGTATCTTAATAAATTTTCTAGTTTATTTCCCCAAATGGCAAACCTGACATATTTTGTGATGGATAATTATATCAGCATATTTGTAATCTCTATAGGCATTGTGAATATGGCATTGCTGATACACCTCCCCAGAAAGCCACAATAAAGTTTAGATATGTTTCTCCATAGCTATAAATATAGATAGATAGATAGATACATCTACAGATATATACTTTCCAACTTTCCAAAATTTATTCTACTTCTGATCTTTGTTTTATATATATATATATATATATATATATATATATATATATATATATAT
>NW_027187284.1:3383908-3407438 GCF_028583685.1 Petaurus breviceps papuanus | reverse complement strand
TATATATATATATATATATATATATATATATATATATATATATATATGCATATATCTTGTTTCCTATACCTCCTGACTCTTCTACTTTACTTTTACCCACTACCTTGCCCTCCTATGACTTTCCTACCCCTAACTCCAAGGATTCCTCCCTTATCCTCCCATTCCCATAAATCTAATCACCTTTCTATACCCCTATTGACCTATTCTCTCACCCTCACTCTAAAGATCCCTCCCTTGTCCTGTCCCCCTTCCCCATTCCCCAACAATTCTATTTCTTCTGAATTTAGAAGACTTCTATAATATTTTAAATATATATCTTGTTCCCTCTTACACCCATTCCCAATGAATGTAGGTTACCAGAACTACTAGTCCTCCTTCTCCTTTTAATTCCTGTGTATCAATTTGTAATGTAATGCCAAGCAAAGGAAACCTCCCAAGGTTCAAAATACCAGCATAGGTGCTCTCCATTTTATTCAGTGAAAAATTAAGAACAGACAGAATCAAAATATATCATAATTCAAAATACAGCATTTACTAAGTGTGATTCAATAATCTCCAAGTACTACCTGATTTAATCAAGTACTACCCCACCCCAGGACATTACATTCATTTAATCAATTACAAAGTCCCTGTTCTAAATACTACTCCACCCCTAGGCTGTACCTTCATTCAGTCCATCACAAAGCCCCTCTTCTCAAATGGAGATTAGTTTCCAATCATAAGTAAAGTACATTCATTTGTTCAATCATAGAACACAAAAAGGTCAAAAGTTCCCCACCCCTGGATCACAATTGAATCTACCCCAGAGTTACAACAAGTTTAAGCACAGTACTTAACACCCAAATGGATGTCTTTTCTTCATCTTGACACAGGCAAGTTCTCAGCAATCTTTGTTCCTGGGGAGACAAAGCTTATCAAGGCAACAAGATACATTGCCAGTTTCTTCATTAATTCATTCTCTGTCTGCAGAACAGTCCTAGGACCCCTGAAAACATTAGCAAAACCCTCTTCCAGGATTTCTGTAAACATACAACAAGAAAATCCTCCTTCAGGGCTTCTGAACCAACAGCAAGGTTCCAAAGCTTCTGCAACAACAGCACTGTCCTTTACCAGTGGACAGTCTTCCCTCTCTGTCTGCAGAACAGTCTCTGGAGCTCTGAACCAACAGCAAATAAATTTTACATTTTACATATATAAAAGTTAAACAGTCTGTCCTTATGGGTCCCTTATAATTAGTCTTTGTTATGTACCTTATATTTATATTAGCTCTTGTATGATGAATTGTCTATTAAGTTCAGGTATTGTTTTTAATAAAATCTTGAAAATCTGAGAGCTTATCAAATGTTTTTTTGTTTGTTTGTTTAAGATAATAGTTAACTTTGCAAAGTATGATATTTTTGGCCAGAGTCCCAGTTCTTTTGGTCTTTGATATATTGTGTTCTAAGACCTCTGGTCTTTTAATGTTTCTGCTGCTAAGTTTTGTGTAATTTTAATTTTGACACCATTGTATTTCAATTGTTTCAGTCTTGATGATTTTAATAGATTTTACTTGAGCTAGGGATTTCAGAATTTGACTATGATGTTCCTATGAATTTTCCTCATTGGATATCTTTTACGTGGTGATGGATTGATTTTTTTCTGTTTCTACTCGTCCCTCCCCCCCCCTCACTGCCTTGTTCAAATGTTGCAGGAAAATTTCTTTAATTATTCCTCATATTATTGTATCAAGATTATTTTTTTGATCATAACTTTCCATTTGTCTAATTATTTGTATATTTTCTTTTCTTGATCTATTCTTCAAATCTGTTGTTTTTCTTATAAGATATTTCACTTTCTCCTCTATTTTTTTATTCATATTTTGTTTAATCATTTCTTGATTTCTTATAATTTTACTGGTTTCACTTTGGCCAAATCTACTTTTTAAGGTGTCATTTTCTTCCTTAAGATTCTGAATCTCCTTTTCTAGTTGGTTGACTTTCCTGTAATAACCTTCTTGTTTATCTTGGATTATTCTTATTTCCTGTTTTAGGTTTTTTTTTTTTTCTCCATCTCTGTCATTTGATTTTTAACATCTTTTTTTAAAGTCTTCTATAAATCCTTTTTGGTCAGGTGACCATTTGACATTACTCTTTGGGGGTTTCTTTACTTCAGTATCTTCCTCTGAAGATGAACCCATGTTATCTCTATTCCTATAATGCTTATTTGTGTTATTTTTTTTTGAGGGCAATTGGGGTTAAGCGACTTGACCAAGGTCACATGGCTAGTTTTTGTGTTACTTGTCTGAGGCTGGATTTGAACTCAGGTCCTCCGACCTTCAGGGCTGATGCTCTATTCATTGTGCCACCTATCTGCCCCCTTATAATGGGTTTCTATAGTTAGATTCTTTCTCCTTTGTCTGTGCATTTTTTTTTTTGTGGTGATAGCTTAGTTTTTTATAGTTACCTCTAGCCCTGGGGTGTGGGCAATGGTGTCTCTTGCCCAGATGTTCAGTTCTTCCCTCTAGCCTGAAAAAAAAGTCAAGCCTCCAATCTCTTATAAGTGCCCATTGTCAGGGGCTTTCTGCTCCACTGATTTTGCACTAGTCAGGAATGTGTAGGTTTCTTCTTGCCCCTGCCATTCTTCATAGCACAACTGAGTCTGACATTCTTGGTCAACAGAGGTTCCCTTGATCTTCCTGGGCTCAGATGCCCAATTTCCCTCACTATCCTGTGGGTAAAAGTTCAGTGTCTGGGACCAAGGCAGCCTCTCAAACCAACAAACCCTAGGGCTTGCCACTTTTGTTTAAGAGGCTAGCCACTTACTGTTAAAATGAAACCTAGCCTGGAGGTGTTTATTCTTCACAAGGACCAAACCTCTTCCTGGGATTTTTCTTCTGGTCTTCTCAAATTGTCCCAGGAGGACCAGGTTATGCCCCTCTTCTTATTTATATACACCCACACTTTGCTTGCCCAAAGGTGCTATTTTAAGTCTTTTGTGGGGGAAGATCTTGAGAGCTTGGAATTTTCTGACCTACTCTGCCATCTTCCCAGAATCCTTTCCCAGAGCAATTTTTAAAGATCACAGTATTGCACAAAAACAACAGCAACGAAAACAAAAATGACAAAAACTTTGTCAAATTTAAGAGGTTTAATAAAAGAAATGACCAACAAGGTCCCAGAAGTTTGAAGATGAAGTAAGTTTCCCCACCTACTAATGGGGACTTGACAACCTGGAAGTTGAGAAGATGACATAAATTTCTATATATTGCCAATCGTGTTATCCCTGACTGTTTATTTCTTACAGGAAAGAGCTTTCTCTGTAGCTGGTGGTGTTCACATAAAGAAGAGACTAGAGATAGTCACACTAAAGTAAATAAAAATAAAGCAAAAACCTTAAATGAAACATTTTAAAAATTTATAGAAGTGAACCAGATTTAGTGTAAAAAAAGGAATGAGGATAATTTTGAAACTTTTGAATTTTACATATGCTTTAATAAAAACAAAACTGATAATCAGTAGTGATTCATTGTATCATATAAAATATTCCTTTTTTATCATCTTCATATATGAAATTATTCCTATTTATTATTTGTCTAATTCACAATAACCAAAATTAAAATCTTTAAAAAGATCTGTCATAACCTTAATAGTTTTATTTAATTACCATTTTAATCTTTTATTTTATGAGTATGTATTATTTCTCCTAATTAAGATTATAAGAATCTTAAAAGTGAAAATTATATATTGCTCTCTATTGCTTTTGAAGCAAAATTCACCTTCCAAGAATTCCTTAGGGAAAATAAAAAGTTGTACCTTATAATATAAATCTCCATTTCTAAAAGATTCAAATGTTTGATATCGTGCCATCATCCCAAAACAAGAAGAGACCTAAGAGGTCAAATTGTAATAGCTGAATTTAAAGAAGAATATTCTATTTCTCACAGTTACCCTTCACTTAAAGACCTCCTATGAGGTGATTGCCACTTCCTGTTGATGTCCTTTGCATTTTGGCTAGCTCCTCTTACTAGAATGTTATTCTTTACATAAAACCTTAATTTCTTTTAATGCATTGCTGCTGCTTATAAACCTGAAGAAAAGCAGATTTAGTTTAATATTTCTTTCACATTCCAGCCATTCAATAATTTGCAAACAACTACATTCTCTCTCATAACTCCCCCCCCCAACCTCCCACAGCAGTTTTTTCTACTCTAATAGAAACATCATTAGGTTACTTGATGAACCCATATTTGGGGATGCTTCACAACTCTACCCTCCCCTCCCTCAATGCCAGTACTATTTTACTATTCCTAGTTCTTATTCATTTTTAATCTACTTTTTCATTCTGTCCTACTTCTTCATGCTCTAAAGGTGATCTCTGTTGATTTAAAAAGATAAATTGGTTGAACTCTGAAACTCTATAAATCTCTAAATTTAGCTCAGTTTTAGCATTTTCAAGCATAGATTGTGTATATTTTGCTAAGACCTTACTGCTACCAAAATATCTCTGACATATTCTCATTCCCATCTGAACAAATGAGAATAATCAGGTCTTATAAATAGCTTTCTCTATGGGATTTACTTGTATTTCCTTATTTTTTTTTGCAGTTATTAATAATGTACATGTTTTCTTCTTTTACTATTTGTTCCCAGTTAATTCAATCCTTCCTGATGAATTTCAGGAGGGCTGCCTAAGGCATTTTCTAATCTGTTATTATAAACTCATGCTGGCTGTTGCAACTGGTTGTTAGAAGAAACTCGAGGAGAATTATTCTTTTAAAAATTTAGTTATAGGGGCATCTAGGAGGCACAGTGACTACAACACCAACCCTGGAGTCAGGAGAACCTGGGTTCAAATCTGGCCTCAGACACTTAACACAAAAAACTAGTCATGTAATCTTGGGCAAGTCACTTAACCCCAATTGCCCTCCAAAAAACAAAGGAAAAAAATAGTTATATATATTTTTTTATTTTGAAAGATAATTATTATCTCTCCTCACCCACCCCCAACAACTAATAGAACAATCAAGAAAAAACTCATAATAATGACACATGTCCTAGTAAAAATAATTTCCTCATTTGTCATTTCCGAGGAGATTAAATATGTACATGTCTTCTACTACAATGTTGTTGCCATTCTGTAAATTATTCTCTTACTTCTGCTTGTTTCATTTTGCATCCTGTCAAAGAAGGCAGACCCTGAAAAATTTCTATTATTCTGAATCTCAGTCTCCTTTGTAAAAATAAATACATAATTACAGGGATATAAAACTAAATGGAGCGGGGGGAACTACTGCTTGAAACACTGTCCAGTGCAAACCATAGTTTCCCAAAAAGAAGAACATCCAAAAACAATTTTAGGTAGGGAATTCAAGTTAAAAGTGGTGAACAAGGAGCAATCAAGGACATAGGTAGTTATCCAAAAAGACATTTGAAATTCAAAGAAATTTAGCTCCAGTTGAATTTTGTATAGTCAACAACAAGAAAGGTGTTTTGCATATCACTGAGTATAGTAATAATTACCCTTTTAAAACTGCTTCTGATGATTGCTGGCTTGTCAACAATTTTTAATTCCTTGGAGAGTAGTTGAAGATGAAGTAATGTTATATTGAGCCAATGATTCTCTAATACACCAATGGATTTGTGATGACATTCATGAAAATTATCCCTCTTACAATGTGGATTATAATCCTTCCCTAGCTTCCTATTTTGTTATACTCTTGTCTATGCCCTCCAAAAATCTACCACAGGAAGTCCACCCAATATATTCAAGTTCTTCCTCAAGCTCTCTTGACATTGTATACATATCAGTGGAGCAGATATGTATTTATATCACTCCAGCATCTTTGCTGAGAAAAGTCCTAATGGGGTCATGAAAAATTGAACATGACTAAAATGACTGAACAATAACAAAATAAAACCAACAACACTTCACTTTAAGGAAAATCTTCATACCACTAATATAGTATTTGGTTTCACTAAAGTGATACAGTCTACTCTGATTCCTTTATAGTGTTGGACCCAGTTCCCTATCTATTTGAAGTGGTTAAAAATACATGATATATGTACAGAGTGGACAAGTTTGTCCTTCTGTTTGTTCTAAATAATAGATATTCTTTCTTCCCTTTTTTTTCCTATGCTAATATTAAGGCTAATCTGTTTTGGGTGGTTATGGATCCCATTTGGGAATCTAATAATGTTCCCCTCATTTCTATTCTAAGCTTACCTTGGAAGAATGCCATCACCTTTCTTCCTGTCCCTGAGACTTGAAGACTTGGCATCATCATTACCTCCATTTTATTTTTCATATTAATGCAGTCCCCCAGATCCTATAAATTCTATCTCTGGAATACTTATGTAGAATATCTTCCCTGTCTTTTCCATTTATTTCTAGGTCCAAGAGCAACTGAGAACAAATACCGAGATACATGTATCTATACAGAATAAAACTGAGGAAAATCTAATCAGTGATTATTGACTCTTAGAAAACTAGGCAACTGATTATGTGTCTCAGAATTCTTCCAATCCCAAGTGATTGCACAATAAAGTTACACTCTTTTGAGTACAATAGAGCCCCAAATTGTCTCTATTAACCTAAAAAAAACTCCAGTGCTGATCCCAGGAAAAATCATAGAATTATAAAATTCAAACTAGATGGACCCTTAGGGGCCATTAATTACAAATTCTGCATGTTACAGATAAGGAATCAATGAACAGGACAGGTTAAGTGAATCGACCAAGGAACAAAGGATTTGAACTCAGAAAATCTAATAACAAACCAGACAATCTTTCCCATATGCTATATTACATCACAACCAAAATGAGCCCCCTCACCTGACACTATGCAACACAATTCCAGGATTAATAAATCCAAACATAAGATTCTCGAGTGTTTCATATCTTATGCTTCACATCCTGGAAATGGTCAAAGTCCTTTGTAATAACCACTTAACACTATTTTTTAGATTCCTATAATCACTTTCTCCCTGCTGCTATGAGATAGAATTGCTGTCTTCCTTATAAAGAGTTGCAGGTGTGGTTTATCAGTAGCTGTCAAAGTTCACTGTCAGCTAGATTATAAAAATCTGAGACCATAAGAATATGTTTTATACTGTGACAAAACTGACCAGGCACTCTGCACCACCTTTATTAATTAGTGGAGATTAGATCACATCTTTCCACACCTCCATATTGCCTACTTAATAAATTCAGCTTCCTTAGGCTGCCAATCAAAGGCTTCTGCGATTTAGTTCCAACCTACTCTGTTTTACCTATTGCATGTGTCATATAGACGTTGTGTGGAGAAATATGGTAATTCTCTTGCATAGGAAATGTGAAGAATGCATTGTTTCATATTTTGTTAAAGTTAAAAAATGCATTTTCCTTTTATATATTATAGGCATATGTACATATGTGTATATAAACATATATTATTTTATTTACAAATATGTGTATATGTCTGTTTGTAAATACACATATGTTTTCATCATTTGAGAAAGAACATCCAGCGTATTTATATGTGATAAAATATAAAGGAGGGAAAGAGAGAGCATGGAACTCCAGGTCAATGTTAAAAAAAAGATTATGAAAAAAGGAATTAAGAAGAAACTTAACAAAACCAAACTAGTATCAATCTATTCAGAATAAAGTGATGGTTTAAAGTATGAATGCTATTCTCTCTCTTTCAAGGAAAACCATCTAGAACTATTAGATCAAAACAGAACTTGAGAAACCATGATAATCCATAAAGATAGCATGCTAGGATGATTGTAATATTATCTCAAGGAATCCAATCTATTGATTTCTTCTTTTTAAAAATTATGTTCAATCTTCAGAAATAACTATTTTCATACTTTCCTCATGAAAGATTTTTTTTAAATCATGAAGAGAAGATTCAGAGAGAGGAAAAAAGCACTACTCAGAGCATCAGAAAATGACAGAAATAAGTCAAAATAACATCTGATTCATGATTCTTCTATTTTTTAAAGCCAGGTTAATGGTTTAAATGTTAATAGGCAAAGAAATTCCAAGGAAAGGAAAGGGCAAATGAAATAAAAAATAGAAATGTGAAAATTAGTTGTGTATGGGAAGTTTGGGGTCAGAGATTATTCCTTACTCAGTTATTTTAAGACAGTACAATTGAAAGTTGCCTAGTTCAGGGTTTTGACAGTATGAATGCTACCATTGAGTAAATGTACAATGCCAACTTTGTCTATATCTATATCTACACACACACACACACACACACACACACACACACACGCATGCACACACACACATCTCTGTTAACATTTAAAATGAATGCATGGGAGTCAGTCTTCATTAGGAGACCTACCTCCCTTTCCCTTCTTTCCCTGTTTAAACTTTGGTAATGGGAAGAATAATAAAGTAATGTGCATTATTACTCCATTGAATGTCTAAAGAAAGCATAAAGCTACGAATATATTAGCTTATCAAATTCAGCCAACCATCTCGCTTGTGCCATAGTAAAAGTTATGTCTGGCAGGTTATGAATGAGTCCACTGGAATATTGAAGGCATTAATGAAATGTCTACACAGTGAGATTCCATCTGCTTTTTTGTTTAATTTGTCATGTGAATTAAGTAGAGAAGGAGAATTTAAATATTGAAGGGGGTGGGGGGAATCACTTCAATCTAGCCCAGACAGCACTTTAAAATATTTAACACTTCCAATGTGTACAATATTGTGTAAATAGATAAGGAAACTACTAAACAGCAAAAAAAAAAAAAAAGAAAAGAAAAAGAAGAAACACTGATAATGGGTTACATTCATGAAGAAATTTGTGGCAGGTAATTTGCTTTCTGTTAAAAAAGCATCCTTAACAAATAGAACTTAGATCCAAAAAAAAAAAAAAAAAGGAAATATAAAAGGAGGAAAACTAAATCTGATGCTGACAAGTCTCTTTGGCAGATAATCCTGTTAGACTATTTTCAAAGTTTTTCACTGTAATCACTATTATAGTACACAGGTAAAACTACCTTTGAGTGAATTATGCCTTATTGAGTCAGAAAGCTGAGAATAGGTGGTTCACTGCACAACAATAAATGCAATGTGGTTAAGTTGAAGCTAAGCCATTTTTCAAAGGGTAAGCTCAAGATGCCTCAGACAATGAAGCATAGTGTGGAGCTTGGAGTTAGGAAGAATAGGCTTCAAATACATTATCTGACAATTACTAGAGGTATGACCTTGAGCAAGTTAGTAAACCTCTGTTTTGGTTAGAAAATTCTCAAAGACGTATGTATTAAATCACAGAATGGTAGAAGAAGTTCTTAATGCTGAAAAATCATAGGTCATGTATTCATGTATAAGTTAGAAATAATGGACTTCAACATTTTAAAATTCTATGATTTTGTTATAGTGGCTATAAAAATAATACTGGTAAAAATTACAATCTCTATACAATTTATGACATCATCTTTGAGAGTTGTTATTGTCAACCAATCTATCATCCCTGCATCCTGGTAAAATTCCATGCAAATTAATTGGGATAAAATAAAATAATTAAATAAATCCAGAAACTCTCTTTGGTCATAATTTATACTGTCTTCTTCTGTTTACTAACATCTCAAACTTCAGTTCCTGTTTTAAGAAACTGTTCAAGGGTAAGGCTGTTTCCCCTCCTGCACTCTTGAATCTTGCTTTCAGGGCCTATTTTGTGTTGACCTTGATTTCTTAGGTTATGACTTATGCCTTCCACTTTTGCAGAATGTTACTGGTAAAGGTCAAGTCTCAAGAATCATGTGTGTTCAGAGCCTTGTAAAGAGTTTCATTTTAGAGTGCTATGGAATTCCATGTCTCCTACAGTATCCAAACTTGGCTAGGACCTAGCCCCAAGTCCATCTTGAAAATTATCAGAATGCCTTTGAGTTTTCTCATGGCCCTGTGCTGGGCCCCTGATGGTTCTTTTCATTTACTCTGTAATTCCTGACCCTGGGTACAAAGTAACATAATTTTCAAGTGCTGATGGAATCTCTCCAGTATTATTGCAGATATATTATTACAGATTATTACAGTATTATTACCCAGCTATGTTTCTGCTGCCTTTTCTGGTGAGTCTTTTTGTTGATACCCATAAGGGTTTGTGTGTGTGTGTGTGTGTGTGTGTGTGTGTGTGTGTGTGTGTGTGTATGACTATGCACAAACTGGGACTTGATGAAGGCATGGCATATAGTATCTCTTTAGATTTCTTGGTCATTATTCAATCTAGATATATTTTTACCTCTGAAATACATGTGAAAGATATAAGCTCTTCTGTGATCTAACCTAGACCAAATTAAGAGGAAATCCTCCTGGGAATATCAATTTGGCAACTAAATGGAGGAGAGAGAAGAGACTTAGAAGAGCAAACCTAATCAGAATACTTTTAAAATAGTCAATCTGAGATCTCTCTAGGCCTTAGTTTTTTCATCTCTAAAATGTTTGATTGATCTAATTTACTTCTAAAGTCATTTCGAACTCTAAAATATATAAATCAGGTGAGGAGAAGCTGAATTAGAGTGATGGTTATTGGAATAGAGAAAAGGAGACAGAGAAGATAAATGTTATGAGAGTAAAATTGACAAGATTTGGAAATTGACTACATATGTGAGTTGAGGGACAATGAAGAGTTGAGATTGCCACAGTGGTTGGAAATGTAGATTACTGGAAAGATGAGTCTAATCAATAGAATAGGGAAATTAGGAGAAAGAGAGGGGAAATAGGGGAAAGATTATCTGTTCTCTTGTAATCATGCAGAGTTTTCTTACTAGCATCTAATTAGAAGTATGGGACTAGAGATAATAGACAGAATGTCTGGATATGGAGACTTAAGAGTTATTGGTATAGATATAATTGAGTTCTTGAAAGCAGTAATGAGTGTCAAAGGCAATTAGAGGAAGAAGGGAAGGAAAAAATATCCAGAAGGAAGGTGTAATGGGAATGCAAATTTGGAAGACCTTCCCTGCCCCTAGGCTAAAGTGCACCAGAAGCCTTGGGGAGGGAGGCTTGTTTTTCAGTAGATACTTCTTGATTGGCCAGTGGGTCAATAAGGTTGTTACATTCTCTGAGCCAGGAGAAGGCTATATAAGCCCTGATGTGTAGCTTTGTTTTGGGACTCACTTTGAGAAGTGTTCTGTGATTTGATCTGAATTCTGGGAAGCCGTTGTTGAGAGTCCCCCGGCTTTGAAAAACCCAGAATGTGGAAACCCAGATGTTGACTGGGTATGGATGTAATGGTTGGACAGTTTGGAAATCTGTCTACTTGATGTTTCTGTCTTGATAATTATGCCTGTATACTTTGAGGTTCAGGGTGCTGACCTTTTCTCCTGAACAAGGTAAACGATATATGTCTGACTGATTAAAGTAAGCTTGTTAACCCATTTTGAGTTGCTTTCCTTTAACAAAGCAGATCCAAGAACCTGTGGTAGCTGCAAACCCTGAGGACGCTTGGGGTGCTTGCTGCTACAGAAGGGTGGATGAAAAATATCAAATGCTGCAGAATGGTCAGGAAGGCTGAGATATTAGAAAGCACATTATGTATACAAGTAAAGAGATTGTTGGTATACATATCTTCTCTAAGGAGAGAGGTTGTATATTATCTGTACAAAATGAGTTTTATCTTGTCAGACATAACCAATGTGTTGGCTTGTTTTGCTTCATAATATTGTTTCTTCCTTTTCTTTTTTATAGTCTGGTAGGATTGCTGAGTAATAATGGGGGGAAGAAAGATCTTTTTTAATAATATAGTTGGAACTGACTAGCTAACAAAAACTTCTGGGAAAACTGGAAAGTAGTCTGGCAGAAAGTAAACATAGATCAACAGCATCTCATACCATATATCAAGAGTAGCTCAAAATGGACATATGATTTAAACAAAAAATGATGATATAAACAAATTAGGGGAGCAGGGAAGGAATTACCTGCCAGATGTATGGAAAAAAGAAGAGTTCATGACCAAGTAACAAAGAGAAACATTAACAGAAGGGAAAATGGATAATTTTTGTTACACCAAATTAAAGTTTTACCACAAACAAAGCTAATGTACTCAAAGTTAAAAGAAAAGTAAGAAAGTGGGAAAATTTAGCAGCAAGTTTCTGTGATAAATGTTTGATTTTTCAAATATATGGAGAATTGAGGCAAATTTATAAAGAAAAAAATAGTAGCCATTATCCAATTGATAAATGACAAAAGAATACGAATAGGCAGTTTTCAGAGGATGAGATTAAAGCTATCAAAACTTACATGAAAATGTTTTATATCACTGATAATTGGAGAAATGCAAATTAAAACAATTTGGAAGTGCAAGTTCATGCCCCTTAGATTGACTAAGATGACAGAAAAATAAAATGGAAAATGTTAGGGGTGATCTGGCAAAAGTAAATACACTATTGTGTTGGTGGACTCATGAATTAGTCTAAACATTTTGGAGATCAATCTGGAATTACACTCAAAGGGCTATAAAACTGTACTTATCTTTGGACGAAGCAATAGCCTAAGGGAAAAAAAAGGATTATTATACCTATGCATAAAATATTTATAAATATCTGTTTTTGTGTTGGCAAAGAATTAAAAACTGAGTTAATGCTTATCAATTGGGAATGGCTGAAGAAATTATGATACATTAAGGTGATAGAATACTATTGCACAATAAGAAATGATGTACAGGCAACTAAATGGTGCAATGAATAAAGCACTGGCCTCAGAAACAGGAGAACCTGAATTCAAATCTGGCCTCAGATACTTAATAGTTGTGTGAACCTGGGCAAGTCACTTAACCCCAATTGCCTCCCTCCAAATATGCATTCATGCATGTGTGTTGCACGTGTAGACATGTGTACATACATGTATATGTGCACATGTGTGTGCAATGCACCCACACCTACACGTACACACATGTACATTTATGGTGAAGGTGATAGTTTCAGGAAAAAAAAAAGACCTATATGAACTGATCCAAAGTGAAGTAAGCCAAACCAGGAAACAATCTATACAGTAACAGTGATACTGTTAGGAAAATCAAATATGTAAGACTTAATAATTCTGATCAATATAATGATCTACAATAACTTAAAAAGATTAATGTTATAAAATGCTATCTACCTCCATAGTGAGAAATAAGAGACTAAAAGTATAGATTGAAGTATAATTTTATCCTTTTTTTCTTCTTCTGATTTTTGACATTGAAACACGGTTAATGTGGAAATATATATATATATATATATATATATATATATATATATATATATTTATTTATGACTTTGCATATGTGTCATATTTTTTCTTCCTTGATGAGTGGGGGAGAAGTGGAGGAAAGGAGAGAAGGTGGAAATGAAAATAAAAATAAAATTTAAATTAAAAAATATTTTTAAAAAGAGAAATTGTAATCTATGTGAGAGCAATTTTAGACAAGTTAGATTACAAGGATTTGAGAAGTGACTGAGAAATTAAGAAGTGAAGATAACCACAGTAGATTATTTTAATGAATTTAACTGTAAAGGAGAAGTCAAATATAGAAAAATAATTTGAGGGGATTACTGCATCAAAAAAAGGTTTCTAAAGATGTAAGAGAATTTGGCATTGTGGTGTGTGTGTGTGTGTGTGTGTTTGTGTAAAGGAACAAATGGATAAGATAAATAGAAACTGAAGGATACAGAGGGGAGGTAATCAATAAAGGTAGAAGAAGATAAAATGGGCTGGTATAGATTATAAGAAGAGAAAGAAATAGCATGGAGAAGGAACACTTCTTAAGATGCAGTGACAGCAGGGAAGAAAATTGGAAGGTGAAGTGGAAGGGAATGAATGTATAAAATTTTGGAAAATAAGTTACTTGAGATAGTCTATTTTCTGGGGAAAACATGAGGTAAGATCCTCTCCTAAAAAGGAAGATTGGGAGGGGTGTAGGTAATTATACACAATAACCTAAGGATCCCCTTTGAAGTAGAAATGCATTGTATTGTGACTGGAAGAAACAACAAATTTTATTTAACAGTGATGGAATGAGTATATGTTACCAAGGACTATTTTAAATACTGAAGACTTTTATTAAATTTTGGAGCTGAAAATGATGGGCAAGATGATATCCATGAGGAAATAATAATGAATTTCTTTAGAAATATGTTAATTAAACTTTTGCAGGCAGTGGGAGATAATTTACTAAAAGACTTTTAGTGCACAAAGATAAATACAGCAATCTTTGTCTGGAGAATGAATCTTTCCAAATTCATGAAACAAAAGTATCTGTATTTGGATTAATTAGATGAGCTTAAGTTGTGTTAGATATATCTTCTATCTAGCCCCAACCCGCCCTAGGACCTGGATATCAATATATGCTGGAAACTTATAATTGTTTACTTATTCTAGAAGTAATATGTCATTTATGTCTTTCTTGAATTATTGATCAGGGTAGGCCAATGAATTTGATGTCATGTCAAAGTTTTAAATTGGGTTTCACAATCAAACCACAGGTTTCCGCATGTGACAAGCAATACATTTGGAACCCAGTTACTCAAGTATCCTTATTCTAAGATATAAACAAACTTCTTGACTCACAAACATTTTAGATTTGTTCTCTATGTTTGTGTCAAACGCCCTAATATGAAATTATAGAAAAGAGACCATGTATATCCATTTTGTATTGTTGTAAACTTGTGATTTTCCAGTTTCCTGAAAAGGTCCATGTACTTACCAAAAGTATATAGATTCTTTATGGAATGAATAAGGACATAAAATAGGATTTCAAATGTATTTTCCCATTATATGTTTAACAATTACATTAATCATTGTTTATAGACACTAAATAATTTAATATAAGAATTTCCATTGCTTGCTGTTGTTTGTCCTTCATTCCCAAGGAGGACTATGACATCAAGGAGATAATGCCATGACATACAAGTGAATTGGATTTAAATGAGGAAAGGCTGTGCAAAGTCAACCAGCCTCACTTTCTCCTCCAGAGCCATCTGGGTCCAATGGCCAGATATATATCAGCACAACTGGAGATGGCCCAGGATGCATTGGGAGACCTTGACCTTTTCAAGCTAAGGTCTTTAGCAAATCTTGGTTTGACTGGGGTAACACCCATTCAGTAATTAAGCATAATAATATGAAGCAAAGAATGACCTATTAAAAAATAGATCAGAGAGGGGAAGACCCTCAAGGTTTCTGTTGAAAACAGAAACAATTATTATTTACATTCTTTCTGAGTCAATCAGGGCACAAAGAGTGACCAAGCATGGCTTGGTCTGGAACCAATGATTTGGGGTTAACTTCATCTTTAAGAGAAAATTAAAACAAGAAAAAAAATCTTCAGAGATCAAAATTTACATTTCATGAGGTAGGGATGTGATATACTATGTGGAGAAAGAAAGAAAGGAATAAAGAAAGGAAAAGGAAAGAAAGAGAGAGAGAGGGAGAGAGGGAGAAAAGAAGGAAGGAAAGAAGGAAGGAAGGAAGGAAGGAAGGAAGGAAGGAAGGAAGGAAGGAAGGAAGGAAGGAAGGAAGGAAGGAAGAAAGGAAGGAAGGAAGGAAAGAAGGAAGGAAGGTGTAAGGGTTATGGGATTTAAAGATCTTCCATGCCCCATTGGACTTGCTGACGTAGCAGGAAGGGGCGGAGCAAGAGGAAGCAGAAGCCAAGCTAGCGTTCCTGCGGTGGCTGGCGGAGGTGGCGACAGTGGCAGCAGCAGCAGAGGCAGCGGCAGTGCAAAGCCCTTTTTGACTTAGCCAGAATTTCTGCTAAGGACTCCTGCTGAGGACTGCCAGGGGCCAGAGCTGCTGGGAGCGCGCTTCCCAGACGCTGGGTGGTTGCTGTGAGTGGGGAGAGGAGGACCTTTGCCTGAGGTAACCTGTTCTGTTTTAAAGGCTTGAAAATGTGGGTGCTTTCTACTTTATCTACCTGTGCCAATATCATAACTACTCTGATGGCTTTCACTTTCTGGTTTTGGGACTCAGTCTTTTGGTATCTTAATAAATTTTCTATTTTATTTCCCCATATGGCAAGCATGACGTATTTTGTAATGGATAATTATATCAGCATATTTGTAATCTCCATAGGCATTGTGAATATGGCATTGCTGATACAGAAGGAAGGAAGGATTACATAACTGGAAATTTGGTCCCTAGTGGACAACTCGGATCATGGACCACCCTGCCAAGTATTTTGTCTCTGGTTATGATATCTTGGAATGTTTATGGAGGGTAATAATATATAACTTTGACCTCAGAGGGTAAATAAGGGCTCTAAATATCCTTAGCTTCTCCTCATTAATACTGTATGAACCTGTCATCTAAAACTTTCATGAACATATCTCTCAACTGGGCTTTTATGTCTCATTTTTGTCTTACTCAATTCTATGTAGTTTGATTCAGGAGATATTTTTTAAAGGAAATTAAATCTTTTGCACTGATGGATCTTTGAATTTCAGTAAAATGTAATGTGCTTGAAAGTAGAGACTTTCATTTCTGTCTTTGTATCCCAAACACATTTACATACAGCATGTGGGATATAGTGCAAAATAATGAATAGAAGTATCTATATGGGACAATGGATAGAGCTCTGGATGTGGAATCAAAATTACTAAGTGAAAATTAATAAGTACAATTACTAAGTACAAATCCAGCTCCTTTCACATACTAGTTCTGTGACATTAGAGATATTATTTACCATCTCTATCTCCCTCAGTTTATTCATTTATAAAATGGTGACAATAATATCACCTATCATCTAGGACTGTTGTAATGATGAAATAAAATAATATTTATAAGTGTGTTTGAATACCTTAAAGTACTTCACAAATATTAAAGGAAATAAAACAGGAAACATAGATTAGAACCAGACTCTGGAGAGCCTTAAGTAGTGGGACATTTAAGATATAAGTTTTTACACAGGAAGATTTTGTAGTAGCAGAGCAATAAGGTCAATCCTATAATTGGCGAAGGGAAAGTCAGGTTTCCCTTAGTGCCAGAAGATGGAAAAAGAATTATGAGTGAAATCAAGGATGAAAGTGATAATAGGAGAAGGAGGATGGGATTGATTAATGTAGCATGTGTGATAAGAGCTCCTGCTCAATTTGATGAGTTCTCCAATATACATGATGAGACAGGTGCTTCCCCAGGTGAGTCTCTGTAATGTAATGCCAAAAGAAAGGCAACTTCCCAGGTTCAAAATACCAGCATAGGTGCTCTCTATTTTATTCAGTGACAAACCAAGAACAGAGAAGATTAAAACATGACATCATTCCAAATACAGCATTTACTAAGTGTGATTAAATAATCTCCAAGTACAACCCCACCCCAGGACCTTCCAATCATTCAATAAATTACAAAGTCCCTGTTCTAAATACTTCTCCACCCCTAGGCTATACCTTAATTAAGTCCACCACAAAGCCCCTCTTCTCAAATGGAGATTAGTTTCCAAACATAAGGTCAAAAGTTCCCCACCCCTGGATCACAATTGAATCTACCCCAGAGTTACATCAAGTTTAAACACAGCACTTAATACCCAAATGGAGGTCTTTTCTTCATCTTGACACGAGGCAAGTTCTCAGCAATCTTAGTTCCTGGGGAGACAAGGCTTAGCAAGGCCATAAGATACATTGCCAGTCCCTTCATGAATTCATCCTCTGTCTGTAGAACAGTCCTAGAACCCCTGAACACATTAGCAAAGCCCTCTCCCAGGATTTCTGTAAACATACAACAAGAAAATCCTTCTTCAGGGCTTCTGAACCAACAGAAAGGCTCCCAGACCCCTCCAACAACAGCACTGTCCTTCACCAGTGGACAGTATTCATTCTGTCTGCAGGACAGTCTCCAGACCCCTGCAACAACAGCACTGTCCCTCACCAGTGGACAGTATTCACTCTCTGTCTGCAGGACAGTCTCAGGGCTTCTTAGCAAACAGCCAGGTTCCAGGACTTCTTCAACAAAAGGACTGTCTTTCACCAGTGGACAAATCTGGCAAAACAACATCAAAACAGACAGACAAAGTACCAGCAAAACAGCCATGTCTCCTCAGTCCTTGGCAGCTCAGGGGGCAGGTCTCAAAAGTCCAGGGCAATTCAAAGCGGCCACCAGCAATTCTCTTAGTCTCTCTCTCTCCACGAGGTGCTGCTTCCAAAAAGATCTTCCGCCTCTCTCTAGTGTCTCTCCAAATCTACCTCACCAGCTCCTCCCAGTTCAGGACTTTCTTTTTCACATCAACAAGCCCATCCCACAGGTGGGATTAACAAACTCTGGGTTTTAACACAATCAATTTGAAAACCAAGCCAATACAGGGGAATCTTTAATTGCCATTACTATCACAGTCTCAGACTCTCAGTCTACACAGTTCTAGTTGTTTTCTCTTGCCTTTCTGCTTCCTTTAATAGGTTCCTATATTGAAGAAAAAGCTAGAAAAATGGATATTTGGAGTATCAGGGTTTACCTCCTGGGTTGATAATTCCTGAATCAAGAATATAGATACCAACAAACAAGAATGAGATTTCCTTTATAGCATACTCCTTGGAGAAGAGGATCACTAATAGGAAGATATTGCAGCTGAAGGATTAAAGCTATGCCATGGGTTGGCAACAAATTTGGATGTTGTCAACTGTTCCTCCCCACCTATAATTGTTGTAATTTACTAAGATAATGCAAATCCCAGGGGAATGAAAAATATCTGTTCAACAGTCATGCAATTTATATTTTCCCTCTGGTTGTGAGAAGTATGCTGACTATAATGACAGTAATGGGCTACTTGAGTGTTTCATATGGCTTGTATTTATTCATATATGCATTTAAAACCTATATTTCTTTTTTTATTGTTTTTAAAGCAATTGGGGTTAAGTAACTTGCTCAAGGTTACACGGCCAGTTATTTCTGGGTGTGGTGCTAAGTATCTGAGCCTGGATTCTATCCCCAGGTCATCCCGACACTGGGACCAGTGCTCTTACTCGCTGAGCCACTTGGCCGCCCCAAAAACCTATATTTCTTATTCAGTTGCCATGGTTAAGTTTTTTTTTATGTCTCATACCAGATAACAATATCATAATTTATTATTTATGTGAAAAGATACCCTAATAACAACATTTAGAAAAACTCTAGACATGAGCCATTTCTACATTTTATTTCAGAAGTTTTCCTGAAGAAATGCAGGTGGAAATAATAATGAGCCAAAGAAAACTTGATTCTTTTTGTTGTCAATCTCTCAAGATAAGTGCTAGTCCATGTAAACGAGAATGCCTTGATAGAATTCCCTGGGCCTTTAATGAAACTAGCCATAGAACAAGGAGGAATACAAGTAGGTATAAATTGTATGGTGGTTCCTTTCATGATTCTTCTTTGGTAAGGGGATGCCAGTGAAATAATTACAGAAATGGAGGAAGAAAGTTATGTAGGTTGGGAGAAGCTGGATGGTGGCAGAAGTTGGAGGTTTAAGGAAGTGTTTGCTGATCCTTCTTTCCCCAGTGTATACTGCTATAATTATTTGGTGAGAATGAAAGGTTAGTTTACTTCCTTCAGTATTCAAGGAGAAGTTCCTTAGGTCAAATCTTCTATTCATCATTTATCCACCTCATCCATCTCCTTAATGATTTTACATACTTTGATGTATCCCTTCTTAACATTGATTAAATAGTATCATTGTTAATACTGTTTTTAATTTTATTTTTGGTTGCCATTACTCATATGAAAGTTCTTTCTTGCTCTTGATAATTTTAGGTGCCTTTCTCTGATAATTTTGTCACTCTGTTATGACATTCTTGAGGTTTAACAAATGAAAATGGTACATTGTTGGCCAGTGTTGGATGCTCTGATTTGGACAAGGATAAAATCATTCTTTTTTGTTTTGTTCCCAATATCCTTCCTAAGGTCATTTTGCATTTCACCTAGCCACGTGTCTGAGATAATATAGCCATGAGGAATAGACCAGTATTATTAAAACTACCCCAAAAAGAATTAGTTAACAAAAAGATTTCAGAGGCGTGAAAATTTTCACATTTCAAAAAGTGATGACAAGTAGAATCAGAAGCTATTCAGAAATTGAGATATCTGCTAAGTGTAATCCATAACAAAAAGAACTTAATTCAATCATCCACTAGAGGACAGCATAGCAGGACACTGACATACAAACAAAACTTTTTTTAGGAAAAGATGTGGTTACCATAGGGGAAGTCTAACATTTGACTTAGGTTCATTTGATCTACAATACAATAATTTGTAAGGGTAGGCATCTTTTAAACACTGACATTTTCTTCCTGTTTTTCTCTACCTTGAATTCCTTCACATCTTCCATCCTAGGTGTTACCAGGACTTTTGTGATTTATTTATAGTATATATTATTTTCTAATTTCTTTATGACAACCTGAAACAACTACGCTTATCTAAAATATGGAAGTATTTTTCCCCTTTTCTCAAAATAAATATTTTATTATTTAATGCTTTCTACCATTAGCAAATAAATTCACATAGGGAAAGGGTGTGGGAAATAGCCTTCTGTGTTACTCAAAATGCACTAATAATAATTAGTATTTTATAGTGCTTTAAAATTTTGCAAATCACTCTATGTATATTTTTCCTTTGATATGAGAAATATATTTTTGAAAATAGTCTTCCTAGCTCTTAAATTCTGGTTTTATAATATGACATCATGACTTTAAAAAGAATGATGTATGTATAAATAAAATTTTAATTGAGGTCTGCCAAATCTAAAAGGTGTGTTTAAAGACTTGTGGTTTGAAAAACTTCTTAAGTCTTGGAGTTTGAAATAACATATATCGATATCACTTGTTTCTACTATTGAATTTGAATCTTTGTCTGGTCCTCTATGGCCTGTAACCAGCTTGTATTTTCCTTTGAAGCTTTTGGTGCAGGAGTTCAGGCTTCACTGTCTTCCTCCTGTTCCATTCTTTGCTCCTTTTTTTCCCCAAAATAGCAGTGTAATGTTGGAATCCTCTATTTTGCTTTATTTCTTTTGCCTGGTCATGTCGTCCCCTCAGTCACTTGACCCCTGGGCTTTTTGCCACAGTAGGACTCTGCCACCAGTCAGGGGAGCTTTCGTCCCAAATGCTGGAGTTTTCTCAGTTGCCAGAGGTATTGGATGGGTACCCTCTCTGAGGTCTTCACTTGCTCCGGCAAGCTGGACATACATCCCAGGACCTCCACCCTAGACTTCAATCCAGATCCAAGCAGCTTAAAGCAAGAGCGATTACCCCTCAGACTGGTGATTGGTCCCCCTACACTCTGCAGGCCAGGAGCTGAATCTGCCACGTGGTGCCAGCTGTCTGTGCCGGTGTCTCAGTGGCTTCTCACCCGTGGGAGCAAAAGCCACTCACTCCCACTTACTGGTCCCAAAGTCCAGATTGCACTGACCTCTTACTTTGTCCTTTGCATCTGTGTGTTGATAAATCTGGAAAAGGCCACAGCTGCTGCTGATCTGTAGTCCCTCAGGCCGCAACTGGTCAGTCCCGCCCTTGGGGCTAAAGCCTTGGCTTGGAGCTGGGCTTGGCTCCCAGAGCACTGAGCTGGCCTATTCCTGCCAGCCTGCCCTGCTCTCCTCAGCAGGAGGTTAGCTTCTCTGTTTCATTTTGTGGGTTCTGCAGCATCAAAGTTTGTTTAGAGCCCATTTTTTACATGGATTGGGAAAGGTGGAAGCCAGTGCAGTGGGGAGGTCCTGCTTCTACTCCACCGTCTTGGCTCCACCAGGAAACATATTTTTATTAAATATCTTTGATATATGTCTAATATATTCAAGATATAAACATAGTGTTCCAAAAGTTTTAGTATAGTTTTAAGCTAATAAAATTTAAAACTACTCAAAATATTTTGGGACACCATTTATAAGCTACTTATACAAATATATAAGACTGAGAGATATTTCCCAAAGGATTAATGGATAAAAAAGTTCTCAAAAGATGAATTGCACATAATAAACTTCATCAAAGATTACTCTAAAGTATAGAAAATGACAGAAATGCAATTCGAAACAATTTTGAGGTTTCAACTCACACCTAGAAAATTGGCAAAGATTAAAAAAAAAAAGTTTCAGAAAAATAGCTGCTAAAAAAAGAGAGAGAGACAAGGCGGGCAAACAAATCTACGGTGGAGCTGTTAATTATTTCCAAACATTCTAGAAAGTGTTTTGGAATTATTCTGAGACAGTAACTAAAAAGGTTCATCTTCTTTCATCCACAGATACCACAGCTTAGGCATATATTGAAAGAGAAAGGGAGGTCTCATATCCTTTTAAATATTCATAGTATCTGTTTAGTGTGGTAACAAAGAAATAAAAACAAATTAAACATCTATCAATGAGGGGATGGCTAAACAAATGACCATGAACATAACTGAATTTTACTGGATTTTAAGATGTAGAGAGTATGAAAAATGAAGTGATGCAAAGTCAAATAAATACAATTAGGAAAACAATATATACAATGACATCAATGTAAATGGGGAATTTAAAAAAATAATTGAATACTGTGAAATTATAAAGCTGGGTCACAAAGAAGAGATAAGAAAGTGAACCTCTACTCCTTTCTTTATGGTGGTGGGAGACTACATTTATTGCTATATTCGTTATTTTTGTTGAACTGTTTTACTTTTTATGTTAGAAATGATGACTTGTTACATGAGAATAGAAAAGGATATATTCAGAAATTAAGATGTTGAAAAAGTTAAAAATAGTAATATAATTGTAAGAAAAAAATTAATGGCAAATGTGTAAAACATCTGTATCTTTTTGTTATTCCTCTGCTTCCCTTAACCCCATCACTATTTTTTTTTCCCTATGTAGAGTATGGATTAACTTCAAAGAATGTTTCAACAATGAAATTATAGGGAGGTCAGAGACAAAGAGATAACTGGAATTAAACTCTCTAGACAAGAATTCCATATTTTATATATTATCTATTTAAAGATCTTTTGTTTAATAAATGAAATGATTCAATCATTTCAAATAGGATTAAAACCTTATATAAATAAAATCTCCATGGAAAAGAAAACAAATATTGGGAACTCATTAGTATTTGTGATTCCCAAATTATTATTGCAACATGTATCAGTCCTCAGGCTGATTTATTGAGAAGGCAAAAATGTCCTAATTGTGGAGTAGTTTATTTTTAAATGGAACAACACAACCCAGCTTTCCTATCCCCACTTTTCTTTTTCTAATGTAAATGTCTTGTATAATAGCTTTATTTGATCAAGCATCAGAACTGTTTTGCAAAGTGTGGTGAGATAGCCAATGTTTCATGGACTTGTGGTTTGCAGAATATGGAAAAAAAAACAACAAACTTGCTTTCAAGGTTAATTACAACTCTGATTTAAGACACAGCTTATTTTTGTGCAGTTTTCACTTTGTGCAAATTGAGAAATGCTCTTTTTATAAATGAGGTTCATACTATTTTAACTGGTCCTGCTTAATTTGATGTTTGTATATTGTAACTTCTGTATATTTTTTTAAAAAAAAAGTTAACGCACCTCAAATTAAAAAAAAACTTTCTTTTCTCCTTTCTTTCTCTTTCTTTTTCTTTCTTTTCTTTTCTTTCTTTCTTTCTTTCTTTCTTTCTTTCTTTCTTTCTTTCTTT
>NW_027187284.1:3361962-3383898 GCF_028583685.1 Petaurus breviceps papuanus | reverse complement strand
TTCTTTCTTTCTTTCTTTCTTTCTTTCTTTCTTTCTTTCTTTCTTTCTTTCTTTCTTCCTTCTTTCTTTCTGTCTTTTTTTCCCTAGCTTTTTAGAGGGGGGAAGGCAGGGTAATTGGGGTTAAGTGACTTGCCCAATGTCACATGGCTAGTAAGTGTTAAGTGTCTGAGGTCAAATTTGAACTCTGGTCCTCCTGACTCCAGTGCCAGTGCTCTATTCACTGAGGCACCTAGCCGCCCCTGATTTATTATTTTTTAAACCACAAAATCTTATGTTTCAATGTCACCTTGACTTTGAGGATTTGGAGAAGATGAATATCTTGAAATTACTGTAAATTCATAAAGAATCTTCATTGAAGAGTAATATACTCCCTTAAATGTCAACCTTTGCATCAGTCTGTCCTTTTGTATCATTGTGGATAAGTTTATGAATGAAAAAGACTAGTGCAGTCTTTGACATGTACTCCAGAATTCAAGAGAGATGAATACAGGCTCTTTAAAACAGTTCTGAGAATTATAATTACATGTCAAAATAACATTTTTACTGTAATAATCGGGAATCACTTGTCAAATATATTCCATTAGTTCTGTGGTACTGCTTAATGTGTGATGCCTGCCTTCTATGGATGAAGTTCACTGTCTTTCAATCATTACATGCATTCTAAAGTGGGATTTTTTAAGAGCACATCACATTTAACTGCCAGCAAATGCTCTGAGTTCTTCTCTGGCAATCTGCAAGATCAATATATGATATTATAAAGGGGGAAAAAAAGCTTTTCTGTATGTCCACCTAGCACACATAAACAAATGAACAGATCATTAAATCTGGACCTACTTATACTGGTGAGCAATAGAAACTATCATTTCCTGGAGAGGCTCAGTTTGCAAAGACATGTTGAAAACTGACAGCTGCATAAAGAATTATGGAAATTAATGTTCCTGGAATTACATTATCATCATTGTAATTATATATATAGTTATTATATGGAAAAAGTTATTATCAAGTTCATACCATATTGTGAGATTCACACAGGAAGTTGGAAGAGAATCTAGATATCTCTTCTTCTGTAGCCTAAAGCTTCCTTCTGTTTTATGATTAATAACTCAGTAATTTTATCTAATAAATTAATTATTCCTTGAAGAAGTATAAAGAAAGAGATCACATGGTACAACTGAAAAGACCCTTTACATAAGGAACATGTGTGTTTAATTCTTGCCTTTGACACATACTGACTGTGTGACTTTGATCAAATCTCTTAAACTCTTCATATTACTGGAGAAAACTTAGGAGTTTAAGTTGCAGAAAAATAACAAATCTGCATCAGCTGAGAGCTTTTTCTCACCAATGGAATCCCATGTTTAGCTCACAGCAAAATAAAAATAGATTAAAAAATCATAAGCTCATAGCATTTCTTCAAATTTTTAAAAGATTTTAAAGGGCTTCTATTTCAAAGTTCTTTTTTACCAAGAATAAATCTTCTTAAGTTGGTCAAAGTTATACTGTTCCAGTGAAAATGTTTTGTTTTCTCACAATTATCCCTACTTTAAAACAGAGTTCTCAATGATTCCATGGCCTCACTGCACTAAAAACAATGTAGTGTTATGTAAGTGAGAACAGAAATAAGAAGTGAATTTTTAAAAACCTTATACATTATCTTAAGAACAAAAAAAATGAAAAAATGGAGATAAAAATATAGAAAACAGATGATAATTATAAAGGAGTTAATAAACTCATTAGTAGGATAGGAAGTGAAGATTAAAAAGTTGAGATTTAGTGTTCAACATTCAGGAGTTTGTTGCTTTTTGTTTTTGTTTTTTGGTATATTTGCTTTGTTTGAAGTACTCGAGGTTAAGAGACTTGCCCAGGGTCACACAGCAAATAAGGCATGTTGGCTTTGAGTTCATGTCCTCCTGACTCCAAAGCCAGTGTTGTAGCAATTATTCCACCTAGTTGCTCCTAGACCAATTCTAAGCAATATTTATGAACAAAAATAAAAATTGAACCTTGAACTTGAAAGTCTGAAATCCTTTGACCAGGAAAAAGAAAAAAAAATATTAGTTTAAAAATATTAAGGGTATATATTATGTGAGTGTGTGTGTGTGTGTGTGTGAAAAAATCAAGTGGGTAAATTCTTGGGGAAAAAGTACCTTAAGTAATAGATATGCGATAACTGAGAGACATCTGGAAAGCAGCAATGCTGAAAGAGTGAAGGGAAAGGCATTGGACCATGAAATACATGTGATTTTGCCAAGTAGTGACACAAGATATATAATATATACATATTCAGATGTATACACATACTATACATATATGCAAATTTAAAATATACATGTGTAATAATGTATAGTTTAATGCATGGGCATTTGTGTATATACATATTTTATGTTTCATCACATCATAAATCAGGAAGCTCTAACTTCTCTCTGAAATTTCAGGCTTATGCACAGAATAGCTGCTCAGCAGCTACTTAATGTTGATGATTATGATAATTATGATGGTGAAGAATCCACATTTGGGAATTCTGCTTTTGATTTTTAAGTAGGCATTTTTAAATATCTATGTTAATTAGTGTGAGAGGATATAAATGAATGAAATACAAAATCTAAAAATGCCATTACTTTTTATCTGCTCCAATTGATAACTTTTATTGGAGTTGCTACAATGAATTAAAACTAATGCATTTTGAGTTTTACCTCCTTTCCTTTCTCCAATCCTTTGATTAAAAAAAACATTATTGAAGAAAAAACCTTCAAGGTCTTCATAATTCACAAGTGGTAGGATCTTTTGAATTAGTGCTCTAATTTGAAGCAGGTGGCATCCCATGAAGGTCTTCTGTCTTTATCCTTTATCATTTTTCTCATGCCTTCTTAAAAACCCTTCATATAGTATCTCCATAATTCTATTCAGGCTTTCATTAAATATCTTTTGACATGCTATTAGCACAAGTTTCATGTTCTGATAGCTGGTAATCAATAAATCTTTGAGGCAAAGTAATCAACATAATTTCATCCATTAAGTAATTTTGTATTATCTTCAGAAATTCATGAAAGAACTTTTTTGGAAGACAAACTTAAAAAAATTGCTCTTCTGAGGCATATTTAAAAAGTTGGTAAGTAATGTACAGAGGTAATATTTTGTATTCTCGAATACTTCAAAAACAAAACAATCAAAAGTTAGGTATCATACTAACAACAAAAGGGAATTCAGATATTTTATATAAACATTATAGAAACTATGTGTGTGTGTGTGTGTGTAATTTATATAAATCTACATGTACGCATGGCTTAGTTGAATCAAAGTTGAACAGCCTAATATATCATGTGTTAAAGAGATAGGAGTACTCAGAATAATGTACCCATTGTTCCATATGTTATTATGGATGACAATACACAAATATATCTTTCCTATATTTACTATCAACAAATTGCTGGCATAAAATTCCTTGGAAAAGAAATGGGAAAAGTACATTTCAGACGACCATGAAGTCAGTATTTTCAGGTGAGAGGTTGTAATGGGAATGAAAATTTTAAAGATCTTCCCTGCCCCTGGAGCCTGGGGTGGGAGGCTTGTTTTTCAGTAGATACTTTTGATTGGGCAGTGAGTCAATAAGGTTGTTACATTCTCTGAGCCAGGAGAAGGCTATATAAGCCCTGATGTGTAGCTTTGTTTTGGGGGCTCACTTTGAGAAGTGTTCTGTAATTTGGTCAGATGAGACTCTGGGAAGCCATTGCTGCTACAGAGCCCCCCCCCCCCCTCGGCTTTGAAAAACCCAGATGTTGATTTGGTATGGATATAATGGTTGGACAGTTTGGAAATCTAGTTGATCTGTTTCTGCCTTGATAATTCTGTCTGTGTATTCTGAAGTTTGGGGTGCTGACCTTTTTCCCCTGAACTAGGTAAACGATACATGTTTCACTGATTAAAGTAAGCTTGTTAACCCATTTTGAGTTGCTTTCTTTTATCAAAGCAGATCTAAGAACCTGTGTTGGCAGCAAACCCTGAGGACACTTGGGGTGCTTGCTGCTACAATGGTGCAGAATGTATTGCTAACCTACAGGCATCATTAGAAAGGTTGGCACTCAAGGAAGGACATCTTATAACTATTATTTCTCTTACTTTCGCTAGTTAGAGTCACCCCTTCTACCAGCAGTTTTTACTGCTACTAAGATTGTCTGCTGGAAGGGAAAGAAATATGAAATTTATTTTTAATTCAGTAACAGAAAAGACTGTCCCTTAATGAGAAAATGTTGTCTTCCTTGGCCTTAGAGGAAAAGGTTCAGGAGAACTGACATATGCATAGACACAAGGGTGAGTTTAATTTTTCCTGAACAGGAGTTTTGAGAGAGGCTAATATGATTATTTAAAATTGTTTCTTGGTCATCATTAAGTTGTGTCTGACACCCATTTGAGTTTTGCTTGGCAAAGATAATGGGGGTGGTTTGCCTTTTCCTTCATTAGTTCATTTTACAGATGAAAAAAACTAAGGCAAACAGAGTTAAGAGACTTGCCCAGAACCACACAGTTAGTAAGTCTCAGAGCCAGATTTGAACTCAGAAAGATGAGTCTTCCTGACTTGAGGCCTAGCACTCTCTCCTCTTAACCACTTACTGACTTCTAATATAATTATAGCAGCTAGCATTTTAGCATCCACCTGTGCTAACCATTTCCATTCTGATAGTCTTGGGAGTAGCATATATGGATAGAAATGTCATTGCAGATTAATGGTGGGAGGGCAGAGCCAAGATGGTAGAGCAAAAGCAAGAACTTGTCTGAGATCCCACTCCAATCATCTCCAATGCCTGTAAAATATAATTCTAAACAAATTTAAAGCTACAGAACCAACAAAGTGACAGAAATATATCTCCCACTGAAAGCAGCCTGGCAGGGAGATAGGAATGTTCTATCACACCAGGTTGGGAACCAAGTGCAGTCACACATGAGCTGCACAGGGCCAGAGACAGGAGAGCCCTGAACCAGCAGCAAAGACCAGCCAGAGCAGACTTCAGGAGAATGTATCACTGGCAGCTGTGGCAGTTTCCAGACTTCTAAACCCATAAAATCCAAAGAGAAAGTAAAAGGTCATTGGGAACTCTGTTGGAACAGAGTGATGGAAGAGCCTGGTTGGGCCCCTGCCACCAGGGCAAGAGGTTGTGTGGAGGACTGGAGGCTGGAGCTGCTGCCATGTGGCTGCCACCAGAGCTCCTGGGTTGCATATCATAGGGGGAATAAGTGACCATTGAGAGAGTAGTCACTCTTGCTTTGACCTGCTTGGATCTGGATTGTGGTCTTGGATGGTGGTCCTGGGGTGAGTGTGGCAGAGCATGTGGTGGCTATAGAGATAGTGCCCTCATCATAGTTCTGACAACCTCAAAAACCACAGTTATTTGAGACATAGCTCTCTCCACACTGGAAGCAGAGTTCTACCATGGCAAAGAGCTCAAAAATCAAGTCATTAGCTGTTGATGAGCAAGCAGAAGAAGTACAATAAGACCATAGAATCCTTTTTGGGGGACAAAAAGGATCAAAACATGGAACCAGAAGAAGTCAACAAAGTCAAAACTCCTGAATCAAAAGCTTCCAAGAAAAAATATGAGTTGGTTACAGGCCATGGAGGAGCTCAAGAAGGATTTTGAAAATCAAGTAAGAGAAGGAAATCAAGAAAACTTTGGGATTAGAAATGAGAATGATGCAAGACCATCATAAAAAGAAAGTCAACAGCCTGCTAAAGGAGACACAAAAATTACTGAAGAAAATAACAACTTAAAAAATATACTAACACAAATGGCAAAAGAGGCCCCAAAAGCCAATGGGGAGAAGAATGCCTTAAAAATTGAATTGCCCAGATGGAAAAGGAATTTCAAAAACTCAATGAAGAAAATATTTCCTTCAAAATTAGATTGGAGCAAATGGAAGCTAATGACTGTATGAGAAATCAAGATTCTATAAAACAGATCCAAACAAATGAAAAAATAGAAGGCAAGATGAAATATCTTATTGGAAAAACCACTGACCACGACAATAGATCTAGGAGAGAATTTTAAAATTATTGGACTAGCTGAAACCAATGATAAAAAAAACCTAGAAATCATCCCTCAAGAAATTATTGAGGAAAATTTCACTGATATTCTAGAATCAGGGGGCAAAAAAGAAATTGAAAGAATTCACCAATCATCTCTTGACAAAAGATCCCAAAAAGAAAACTCCAAGTAATATCATAGCCAAATTCCAGAGTTCCGAAGTCAAGGAGAAAATATTACAAGCTTCCTGGAAAAACCACTTTGAGTATTGTGGAAACACAATCAGGATAACACAAGATCTAGCAGCTTCTACATTTAAGAGATCAAAGGGCTTGGAAAATTATATCCTGGAGGTCAAATGAACTAGGATTAAAACCAAGAACCAACTACCCAGCCAAACTGAGTATAATGCTTCAGGGGAAAATATGGTCATTTAATGAAATAAAGGACTTTCAAGTATTCTTTATGTAAAAACAGATCTGAACAGAAAATTTGACTTTCAAATACAAGAAGCAAGAGAAGCATGAGAAGGTAAAGAGGAAAAAGAAATTAAGGAAATTATTAAAGTTGAACTATTTACATTCCTTCATGGAAAAACGATAATTGTAACTCATAAGATTTTTCTCATTATGAGGATAGGTGAATGTTATAGGATAGTTGAATACATACCTGTGTGTGTGTGTGTGTGTGTGTGTGTAGTAGGGTGTATGTGTGTATAAATATGTATGTGAGTGTGTGTATATGTGTATACACGTGTACATAGAGAGCACAGGATGAGTTGCACAGGAAGGGATGATACCTAAAAAATAAAATTGAGAGGTGAGAAAAGAATATAATGAAAGGAGAAAGGAAGAGAGAGAGAGAGTAGGGTAAATTATCTCATATAAAAAAGGCAAGAGAAAACTGTTACAATGGAGGGGAAGAACAGGAAGGTGAAAGAGAATGGGTCAACCTTACTCTCACTGAATTTGCCTTAAGGAGGGAATAACATACACATTTATTTGGGTATCTTTCCCTACAGGAAAGTAAGAGGGAAGGGAATAAGAGAGTGCATGATGGAAGGGAGGGCAGATTGGTGGAGAGGGTAGTTAGAAGCACACACTTTTGAAAAGGTTCAGGCTCAAAGTAGAAAATAGAATAAGTGGGGGGCTGGATAGAATGGAGGGAAATATACTTAGTCTTTCACAATATAACTACTATGGAAATGTTTTTCATGACACAACCTATATTGAATTGCTTATCTTCCCCATGGTGGTGAATGAGGAGGGAAGAAGGGAAAGAATCTGGAAATCAAAATTTTAAAAGCAAATGTTAAAAAATTGTTTTTTTTACATGCAACTGTGAAATAAGTTATTCAGGCACTGGGGTATAGAAATCCAACTTGTCCTGCTATGAAGTTGAAAGGGGAATGGGAAGGGAAAAAAGAAAGAGCAGATTGGGGAAAGGCTATTCAGTAGGCTCACTATCTTGGGGTGGGAGGGTAGGGAAAAGATGAGGAGAAAATTTGTAACTCAAAATCCTGTGGAATTGAACAAATAAATAAATATTTTTATAATATAAATACATAATAAATATATTTTATAATATAAATATATAATAAATAGATATAAATAAAAATAAATAAATAATTTTTAAATAAAAAAAAATAATAAAAGTCATTCCTAAACTCTAAATCTGAGAGAACTCATACAAGACACTGAGTTGCCTACCTCTTCTCCCTTCTCTTCATTCCTGGGAAAATATATGTAATTGAAAGCTTACCTGTTCTCTACAGTTTCTCTTCATTTGTATCCGACTACTATTAGAAGGCCATATTAAGTAAAATTGTGAGCAGCCACAATCATTTCTATTTGGTTAGTGTTTCATTAATGGGAACTGAATGTGAGAGAGTTTCTGTGGTTGGTATGTTACACAAAGGAAAATAAACAGAAAATAGATGCTTTTGAAATTTTCAAGATTTTCCCAGCTGGAGGCCCTAGAGCAAAATGAAAAAGAATCTTATTAATTTATTTTTCATACATTCTCAAAGCAGGGTAAAAATATGAATCTGTTAATTATCTATGATCAGGTATCAACAAGGAATGCAAAGCATTGTAGAGTAACCCAGTGGAAATTGGTTCAAATTCCTAGGAACTTATGTTACGGATCTGCACAATTTGGATCAAAATTCTTACACCACTTACTTTACAAGGTTACTGTACCCGTTTCTAAAAAAGAACATCAATTAGATAATATGCATGAAGCACTTTATATTTGAAAACTATGCATACATTTTAAAAATATTTATCTGTGACAATATGTATGGTACGGGATGTACCTGCTACTTCCTGAAATAGACCCCATTAGAACAATTGCAACAAATCATTTAAATGTATGACACAATGGCTAACGTGTCAGTCCTGAAGTCAAGAAAACTCATCTTCATTAGTTCAAATATGCCTTCAAATACTTACTACCTGTTTGATTCTGGACAAATCAATTAACCCATTTTGCCTTAGTTTCCTCATCTGCAAAATGAGCTGGAGAAAGAAATGGCAAACCTCTCCAGTATCTTTGCCAAGAAAATCACAATTGGAGTTTCAAAAAGTTGAACATGACTGAAGTGTGTGAACAACTTTACTTGAACTTGTTTGGTATTATTAGTAAGAGATCACTCTTAATAGCAACTCAAATGAACACATTTGACACTTCCAGAAGGCAAATGTGTAATTTTTTCATCTTTCAAAAATAACATGTTGTCCAAGTAAAGTAAACAAATAGGATCAATAAACAGCATTAATCTTTCCAGAATAATAATTATGAACCATAAAATATGCATCTAGTGAGAATGTATCTAGTGAAGGTGACACTGGGTAAACTTGAGAAAGAAAGGAGCAAATATCTAAAGAAGAGCAATTAATTAGTGGCCAAAGTAGGTAAAATGACTTTTTTTTAAATTTTGACAAGTGTGTTGGAATTACTCCTTTTTCAATTCCCCCTTCTAGTCTATAGATTAAGTTAATAAGTATCCAATAAAAAGTAACAACAGCAGAAAATAGGATTGTGAAGTGGAACTTAGAGGTCACATTCAAATTGTCCCAAATAGTAAAAGAACATAATTTAGAGATTGTTTTATATATTGACCAAAAAATCATACCCTGGAAATATATGCTAAATCTGGGGAAACAATCTAGGTTCCACTGTCAGGGTCTTTTTGGTCCTGTGACATTTAAATGTTGGTAAAGCTCCAGCTATCCTCAGTAAAGACTCATCAATAAATGGTGAAGACAATTCTGAAATGATGTGGACATGCTAACTGATTTTGATATATTAATGAACTTGCCTGTAATAGCCTTTTTTTTTCCCAAATCCCTATAAAAGTGAGATCTCAAAAGCCTACTTCACTCCCTCCCCAGCAGTGTTCCACCTCCATCTCGGTCTTAGCTGCCAACTAGTCCCAAATCTAATCCAAGGTTAGATGAAAAATATTCTCTGTGTCATCCCCTCCCTCATTTTTCTTTCCTCACACCCCCTGCTTTATTTCACTCCTTCCATTCTATGGCCCCACACTGCAAGCCTGCCTCTTTTTCCTTTTTACCACTTGTCTCTGCACTTCCTGTACCATTTCCCTCATTGTCCTCTGTGCCTTATTAAAGTGTGATTACATCCCCATTTCCCACTGCCATTGTGGTCTTTCCTGGAAAATACTCAAAGAACCAGGCATGTCTCCTTTCATTCCGAATTTCATAAGTCGATTATTAATTCAACATACTGGTGTCTTTTTACTGTTTTGTCAGTATAATCCTGTCCTAAAATAATGTAATCTGAAAGTTATCATTGAAACGTATTCCTACAAAGAAAGCAAGTTGAGTAATATTGGAAGATGGAACTAAAGAGTAAATTTAAAATAAATCTATGGGGCACTGTGTGTACTACAGTTTAGCTGCCAATAGCCCACAAAAAAACTATTAAATTGGGTGAGTTAATAATAAGAATAGAAGAAAAGGGCAATCTAGGGCAAAGCCAAGATGGCAGACTAGAAGCACAAACTTGACATGCACTCCCACTCCAATCACTTCCAATACATGTAAAAAATGATTGTAAACAAACTTTAGAGCTACAAAACTGACAAAGTGACACAGAGAAAGAAATCTCCCTCTGAAGGAAGCCTGGCAGGCAAACAGGAAGGGTCTATCACACAAAGCTGGGAGCTGAGCACAGTCCCACAGGAGCCATGCATTTCCAGCCCCAGGATGGCCCCAACCAGTGGCAGCCAGAGCAGACTTCATGAGAGTGACTCATAAGTAGCTGTGGCAGTTTCCAGACTTCTCCACCCATACATGCCAAAAACAAAGTAAAAGTTCAGTGTGGAACTGTGTTGCAAAAGGGCAGGGGAAGGGGGGAGGGCGGCTGAGGAACTTTGTCTGCCCATGAACCCAGGGTGAAAAATAGCAGAGGCATGTGATTGTGGAGGCATGGCAGCTGAGCAGCTGCCTCAGCATGTTTTCTTCCAGAGCTCCTTGCCTGAAGATTATAGGGGGACCAAGAAAGCATTCAGAGGGTAATCACTCTTGCTTTGACCTGCTTGGATCTGTGCTGAGGTCTTGGGAGGTGGTCTTTGGGTGTGTGTCCAGTGAGCCAGAGCTTGTGGGGGCTGTAGAGAGGATGCCCTCCTAAAAGCTCTGGCAACTGCAAAAACCCCAGAGATTTGGGACATAGCTCTCTCCATTCTGGAAGCAGAGTTCTATCATGGCAAAAGTTAAATAATTAGCTGGCAATATGAGTAAGCAATGGAAGCACAAACAGACCATAAAATACATTTGGGGGGACAAAAAGGATCAAGGCATGGAGTGGCAGGAAGACAGCAAAGTCAGAACTCCTGCCTCAAAAGCCTCCAAGAAAAATATGAATTGGTTACATGGCATGGAGGAGTTCAAGAGGAATTTTGAAAATCAAGAGAAGTGTAGGAAAAATTGGGAAGAGAAATGAAAATGATGCAAGAAAATCCTGAAAAGAGAATCAACAACCTGACTGAAGAAAATAATACCTTAAAAAAATAGATTAACTCAAATGGCAAAAGAGGCCCAAAAAACCAGTGAGGAGAAGAATGCCTTATGAAGCCTAATTTGCCAGAATTAGAAAAAAAGAACCTCAAAAGCTCAATGAAGAGAATAATGTCTTCAAAACTTAATTGGAGAAAATGGAAGCTAATGCCTTTATGGGAAACAAAGATGCTATTAAAAAGATCCAAACAAATGAAAAAATAGAAGGCAATGTGAAATATATATTTGGAAAAACCACTGACCTGAAAAATAGATATGGGAGAGATCATTTAAAAATTATTGGACTACTTGAAAGCTATGATAAAAAAAAGAACCTAGAAATTATCTTTCAAGAAATTCTCAAGGAAAATTGCCCTGATGTTTTAGAACCAGAGGGCAAAATAGAGGTTGAAAGAATCCACCAATCACCTATTGAAAAAAGATCCCAAAAAGAAAACTCCTAGGAATATTATAGACACATTAAGGAGTTCCCAAATCAAGGAGAAAATATTACAAGCAGCCAAGAAGAAACAATTTGAATATCATGGAAACAAAATAAGGATAGCGCAGGATCTGGCAGCTTTCATGTTGAGGGATCAAAGGGCTTGGAATATGATATTCCAGAGGTCAAATGAGGTGGGATTAAAACCAAGAATCACCTACTCAGCAAAACTGAATATAATTTTTCAGGGAAAAATATAATAGTCATTCAATGAAATAGGGGACTTTCAAGCTTTCTTGATGAAAAAGCCAGAGTTGAATAGAAAATTTGACATACAAATACAAGAAGCATGAGAAGGTAATCAGGGAATAAAAAGTCATAAGGAATTTATCAAATTTTAACTATTAACATGCATACATGGAAAAATAATTTTAACTTATGAAATTTTTCTCAGCATGAGGATAGTTGAAGGGAATATAAATGTGTGTATATATATATATATATACATATATATATATATGTATATAGGAGGGTATATGTATGTATGAATACATATGTGAGTATATGTATATATGTGTTCAGGTATACATAGATGGAGAGCACAGAATCAATTGAATAGGAAGGGATGATACTTAAAAGGTGAAATTGAGAGGTGAGAGAGGAATATAATGAGAGGAGATGGGGAGAGACAGAATTAGATAAATTATCTTATATAGAAGAGGCAAGGAAAAACTATTTCAATCGAGAGGACGAACAGGAAGGCAAAAGGAAATGGGACAATCTTACTCTCATTAAATATGGCTTAGGGAGGGAATGACATACACACTAAAAAGGGTATCTCACCCTACAGGAGAACAGGGAAAAGGGGATTAGACTAGGGATGATGGAGGGGAGGGCAAGTTGTGGGGAAGGGTAGTTAGAAGCTCACTTTTGAAAAGAGACAGCGTCAAAGAAGAGAATAGAACAACTGTTTCACAATGTATCCACTATGGAAATGTTTTGTGTAGCTACACAAATAAAACCTTTATTGAATTGCTTATCTTCCCAGTAAGGGTGGGTGATGGAGGAGGAAGGGAAAGAATATGGAATTCAAAGTTTTAAAATCAAATCTTTAATATATATATATATATATATATATGTGTGTGTGTGTGTGTGTGTGTGTGTGTGTATGTATATATATATAATTCTCATTCTTATTATTTTTATATGCAAGTGGGAAAAAAAGATATACTGGCACTGGGGGATGGAGATCCATCTTGCCCTTCCTGAAAGTCAGAGAGGGTATGGAAGAGGATATAAGAGAGAGGAGATTGAGAGATTGGGTATAGAGTGAGATCTCTGTTTTGTTATGGTGGTTTGAGGAAAGACGGGGAGAGAATTTGTAACTCAAAATCTTTTGGAAATGAATTATATAAACTAAAAATAACCATAAAATTTAATTTTAAAAAATTGTAAACAGCTTAACCTAATTATATTCCTTGTGATTTCTCTTTCCTGTTTACCTTTTCATACTTCTCTTGAGTCTTGAAATTGAAAGTAAAATTTCCTATTCAGCTCTGGTCTTTTCAACAAGAATGCTTGAAAATCCTCTATTTCATTGAATATCCAATTTCCTCCTGAAGGATTATACTCAGTTTTGGTGTGAAGGTGATTCTTGGTTGCAATCTTAGGTCCTTTGCCTCCTAGAACATCATATTCCAAGCCTGCTGATCCTTTAATGTAGAAGCTGCTAAATCTTGTAATATCCTGACTGTGGCTCTATAATACTTGAATTGTTTCTTTCTGGCTGGTTATATTATTTTCTCCTTGATTGGGAAGTCTGGAATTTGATTAGAATGTTCCTGGAAGATTGCAATTTGGTATCTCTTTCATGGGGTGAACAGAGGATTTGTTTCAATTTCTATTTTACCCTCTGGTTCTAGAATATCAGTATTTCTTTGATAATTTCTTGAAAGATGATATCGTAGGCTCTTTTTTTTTTTCATGACATTGAGGTAGTCCAATAGTTTCAAAATGATCTCTCCTGGATCCATTTTCCTATTTTTTTTCTTTTTTACAATAAGATATGTCGCATAGTCATCTATTTTTAAATTATTTTGGTTTTATGTTATTTATCCTTGATTTTTCATATACTTATTAGCTCCATTTGCTCAATTCTAATTTTTAAGGTATTATATTTCTCCGTGAGCTTTCATACCTCCTTTTCCATTTGGCCAAACCTACATTTAAAAGTTTTGTTTTGTTTTCTAAACTGAATTTTTGTGACTCTTTCCATTTGGCAGATACTGCCTTTTAAGTCATTTTTTCTCCTTATTGGCTTTTGGAACTTTTTTTTTTTTTACCATTTTGCCTAGTTTCTTTATTTTTAAGGTGTTATGTTCTTCTGTAATTTTTGTGTCCCCACGCTGTTGACTTTTTTTTCATTATTTTCTTTTATCACCCTCCTTTCTTTCCCCATTCTCCCATTTACTAATCTTACTTGATTTTTAGAGTCCTTTTTGAGCTTTTCCATGTAAGAGACAAATTCAGATTTTTAGGGGGTTCTTTGATGTAGGAGCTTTTGATTTTGTGATTTTCTTTTGATTATGTCTTGATATTATTTGTGACCATAGTAACTTATTATAGTCAGATTTTTTTCTGTTGTTTGCTTCTTTTTCCCAGCGTATTATTTGACTTTTGACTCTAAAGTAGGACTCTGCTTCCAGTATGGAGGGAGTACTGCCCATAGCTTTTGGGCTTTTGTACAGCTGTTTTCAGAGATACTTTTAGAAACCTGTAAGTTTTCAGTTCTTCCAAGGTGGTATGATGTAAGAAAAGGTGTTTACTCCTTTCCTGTCCTTTGCTCTGTTCTGAGTGACCACAAATCACTCTTTTCTGCCCTGGAACTGTGAGGGCTGTCCCTACTCCAGCCCCAAACTTTGCTGTGTTAGTGCTCCTCCTCACCCTGGGACTGCCACCCATGAGCAAGACGTGGAGTCAAATATGAGCAAAGCAACAGAGTCCTGCCTCAATACTAGCAAAGAGAAGCCCGTTACCTCCTTCTGACCAGTTGTTCAATCCCCTTGCTGTCTGTGGACTCAGAGCTCTGGAAGTAGCTGCTGCAGCTACTGAGTCAGTGGTTCGCAAGGTCTGCTCCTAGTTTACCATGGCCAGAGCTGTGTTTGCACAACCTGTGCTATACTGTGCTCCTCTCTCACCTGGTGCAACAGACTTTTCCTGATGACCTTCTATGTTGTCTTGGGCTGGAAAATTGTTTCACTTCATTTTCTGTGGGCTCTACTGTTCTACAATTTGTTTAGAGCCATTATATAAAGGCTGTTGAATGGGTTTGGCAGAGTGCTCAAGAGAGCCCTTGCCTTACTCTGCCCTCTTTGCTCTGTTTCCTTGGTCTTTCTTTATAACATCAGCAATGAGCACATGTTATAGCATGCTTGGTAACTCATTTACTGAAGCCAAAGTAAACAAGTAACATTAAAGGCCAATCAGTACTACAGAATTTAAAAGTAGGAAAGGGACTCTGAGTTCATCTAATTCAACTGATACAGGAAAGAATCCCTATGATAAAAACTGCTAAGGCATCTCCAATATTTCTACAGGGGTCAGTGATAAAATATAGGAAAACACTGATTTTTTACAATCATTTCATATACATTCCAAACCATTGCACAAGAAAGAATCATGTTTAAAGAGGATATCACTTTAATAATAAAGGCAATATACCCTTCTTGAAAGCTTTGAGTGATATTGTCATGTGTGCTCTAAGGTCTACCTGAAAAATAAATAGGTGAGTGTCAGAATTATTCTCCAAATGACATTAGTTGTCAAGGATTGTTTTCTTATACTTTTCAGCTCTATCTATAACTTTGATTAGGGAGTGACAGATTATGGTTTGGTTATTTTAAGCAGTGGTGAGGCCTTTGGCTTATTTCTGATCATAAACAAAGACCTTCCTGAAAAGGTAAAAAGAAAAAAAAAACAGACACTGAATTCTGATTCTTGGTGGGCTTTAAATTTATTATAAATCAGTTCCCTGTTAGAAACCTTATGATGTATTTCCTGCTAATAAAGAAGTGCCACCACTGGCATTTCTGCCATTGTTTTCTTATGACCACTGTCTCTGTCTTCTAAACACTGATATTGGTGTCATGTCTCTGAGCAAGATATGACAACAATATTTGTCTCTAGGTCAAGTTATGTAATTTTTCTTATCTTTATAATTCCATTACTCTGGAGAGAACATTCTGGGAAGATGGTGGAGTCAGTCAGAGAATTCTTAGCTCTCCAGATTCCTCCCCACTGCCCCCCCCAAAAGACAAAATATCCTCTTAAGGTGAATGTAAAGTGACAAAAATAACAAGAGTTGGGGTTGAACTTTGGTCATACTGGGACAACCAGAGAAAATCCGAAGAAAAATCCCAGGACCATTGTTTGGTCCCTGTGAAGTCTAAACGTCTTTAGGGTAGTTCTACTTAAACAGCAAATGACAAAACCTGGTGCTACCTAGATTGGGACACAATCTCAGTCTCAGTCGAAGGAAGTTTTTTTTTTTCTCCTGGACAGTCTGGGGACTTGGGCATCTGAACAGAGAAAGATTAAGGGAACTTCTGCTATTAAGGCATACTAGCTTTGCTGCTGAGACAAGATTCTGGGTAAAAAGCAACCAGCACATGCCTGGTGAGTACAGGAGCAGTGGGGACAGGGACTCATGTCTCTGGGCACTTACAGGAGGTTGGAGTTTGGGGTTTTCAGTTCCAAGCCAAAGGCACCATTCCCCTCTACCCCAGGACTGGAGATGATTACAATAATAAGTTGCTACAAATATAAAAAAATGAGCAGACAATGGAAAAAGGACTCAACTATAAAAAGTTACTATGGGAATAGAGAAGGTAATGGTTCATCTTCAGAGGAGGATAATGAAGCAAAGAAAGCATCTCCTACCTCAAAGAAAAACCATTAAATTGTTATCTGCCCAAAAAGAATTCATAGAACTTTAAAAAGATTTTAAAAATCAAATGAGAGAGTTTGAAGAAAAAAATAAAAATAAGAACTATCCAAGAAAAATAAGATTATAAAAGAAAGTCAACCAATTGGAAATGGACATCCAGAATATTAAGTAAGAAAATGAATCCCTGAGAATAAGAATAGGGAAAGGGGAGTCAGGGAAGATGTAAGAGACCAAGAAATAAGGAAACAAAATATAAAGAATAAAAAAAATAGAAGAGAATGTGAAATATCTCCTAAAAAAGCAACTTATCTGGAGAACAGATCAAGAAGAAAAAAATAATAATTGGACTACCTAGAAGCTATGATATATTTTTTTAAAAAATCTTGATACAATAATACAAGAAATAATTAATAAAATTGTCCTGAAGCATTAGAACAAGAGGAGAAAGTAGAAATAGATTTTTTTTCTATTTCTGATTACCACCTTAAAGAGAGCCTATGAGGAAAATCTACAGGAATATCATAGTTAAATTCCCAAACCCCCAACATGAGGAGAAAATATTATGAGCAACAAGAAAAATATTCAAATATAGCAGAGCCACAATTAGAATCTTACAAGACCTAGGAGCAGTGACACTGAAAGACTGCAAGTCTTAGAATACTATATATCAAAGAGCAAAAGAACAGAGGTTGTGGCCAAAAATATCATACCCAGAAAAGTTAAGCATGATCCTGAATGGAAAAAAAGACATTCATTGAATCACCAGACTTGCAGGATTTTGTTGCCAAAAACCAAACAAACAACACCTTAAATGAACAGAAAATTTGATGTGCAAGATCCAAGAGAAATATAAAGTACAGATCAAAGATGAATCAAAAGGTATTCAATAAGGAAAAACTGTTTACTTCTTATATGAGGAAATGTAAACCATATGTGTAAGATTGTTACTAATAATTGGGTAGTTCAAAAGAAAGATTGGGATAGAATTTAGTAGGAATTGATTCTGAAAAGTAAAACCATTTAGAAAAAAGTAAAAAGAACAATTATTTTATACAAATGAAGTGCAAGAGGAAAAACTGACACAGGGATTAGATGGGCTGCCAGTTCTGGAACCCTACTCTTACTGAGAATGAGTTAAAGAGTGAACAATACATACATATACATATACATATACATATACATATACATATACATATACATATACATATACATATACATATACATATACATATACATATACATGTACATATACATATACATATACATCTTCTAAATTCAGAAAGAAATAAAAGACTAAAGGGATAGGGAATAGGGAAGAGCATAAGGGAGGTCTTTTTAGAGGGATCCCTACTCACATCAAACCTGGGTGAAAGAAAGAACAATATGCAGATTTGGAAGGGAATAAAAGTCTTCTAAATTTATCAAGAAATAACAGTGTGAGGGAATAGGATAATGGGAGATATAGAAAGGTATCTATATTAATGGAAATGGAATAAAGAGAGAATAATATTTAAGTTTAAAATAAATTAATAAAAAAGAAAAATTAAAAAATAATAATTCCATCATTCTATTTCTCTTTCAATAGTCCCTATAATTTCTCCTCAACCAATGGCATTTTTGACAAAGCTTAATTACTGAAATTTCAATTAGGCTGGAGTAAAGATGTCAGGGCTTAAACTTGGGTTATGTGACTTGGAGCAGTGTGGGTTACTGTCCTTTGGGTGTCATGGTCTTACTGCAACAGGGTAGTGATTTGATTCTAAGGATTATATGATCAACTAATCAGAGGGTGGGAAATTAGGCTACATCCTAACCTCTCAATGATTTTTAATATTGGGCTAATATCCAACATAATTCAGCCCATTTACACTTCATAGTTAACCCCCTGCCAACTGACTCCCTCCTACCACTGGCTTCTTATAGATAAGGATAATTTTAACTTATTATTTCTAAAATTAAATTTTATTTTCATATCAACATTTCCTTCACACTCTAAACATCCCACCCCTTTTAAGAAAGCAAGGAAACAAAATCCTCTTCAAACATACATAGTTAATAAAAATAAATTACTACATGGACCTTGTTAAAAAAAAAAAGCTTCAATCTGCACTCTGGTTCTATCAGGATAAGTGCATCTTGTCTCATCTTGAGGACTGTAAATGGCATTTGATAACTGTTTTGATAAGTTTTCCTAAGTCTTTCAAATTTGATTTTTATTTTATAAATTGTTATTTTATTTCTGCTTATTATACTTTACAGTATTTCATACAAGTGTTTCTAGACTCTCTGAAATCATATACTTCATTGTTCTACAGCACAACAGTATTTCATTATATTTATACACCAAAACTTATTGAGACATTTTCCAAATAATGGCCATACCTTCACTTTACAATTCTGTTCCACCACACAAAAAAGAATTACTATAAATATTTTTGTACTTTTTGTCCTTTTCCTCTTTGATTTTTTTTTTGAGTATGGATTTAGCAGTGTTATCACTGGGTCAAAGGTATATACAGTTTAATATCTCATTTGGAACAAAATCTAGAAAATCAGTTCAAATTATTTTGCAAAATGGTAGGATGGACCAGTTCATAGCTCCAACAACTGTTCATTCATGATTTTAATTTAATCTTACCTAAGGCACACGAACCAGCTGCTCAGGAAATCTCTCTTCCCCCAATTTCAACTGTAAGGCATCCCAGCTTACTGATGTAAAGCTACTTCAGGTATTCCTTAATATGAAAAGTCTATACACCAGGCAATGGCTAGTGATTATATAACTTTTCCCTCTAGTCCATGCCCTACCTCAACACATTGAATTTTAATATTTCAGTGAATAAAGTGAATAACATAAGATGAACGGGTATGAATGGACTGGACTTTCATTGTAAATTTCACTATTTCTTCATTCCCTGCATATCCATACCTTTCCCAGATTTAATTATGTCTATTGAAGATATCACAATCATTACAGGCTCCCAGGTTATCAGCTGCCTCATTATATATAAATCCTCACTCACCTGAATCTATTGTATTTAAAATTATGAATGATCTCTCGGTTGTTAGCTATAGGGATAGTTTCTCTTTCTGCATCTTTCCTAGCCTCCTTGATATTTGACAGACTTGACCATTATAATCTCCTAGAATCTTACTGTCTTCTATCTAAACAGCTGAAAATAATGTATTGTTATCAATTTTTAAAAAATGAAGAATCTCCCATCTGCACTCTTAAATTTTTTTGGAAATACTTTTTCTAACATTTAAAAATGATCCCAAATAAAGAATTTCATCAGACTATGGATAATTTATTTTTTTAATTAAATATAGGGGGGGGGGGCTAGATGGCACAGTGAATAGAGAACCAGCCCTGGAGTCAGGAGGACCTGAGTTCAAATCCAGCATCAGACACTTGACACACTTACTAGCCATGTGACTTTGGGCAAGTCAGTTAACCCCAATTCCCCTGCCTTCCCCCCCTCCAAAAAAAAATAAAATAAATACAACAATTTCCCATTATTTTGCAAGAACAGGTGACAGACATCAGGAAAAATAGAAATATCTAGCTGAATTTAAACAAAAATATTGAATAAGTGTTTAATAGAATTAAGTATTATGATTTTACAATACACTATTTAACAAGGTAGGTGCATAATAAATGCTTGTTGACTATCTGTTTAGTACAGCTGTACATATATAATTTGCATATATTCAAATATATATAATAAATATGCAGGTTAACTTTTTTTTAAAGCAATTGGGGTTAAGTAACTTGCCCAAGGTTACAAAGCCAGTTTATATGTGTGTGTGTGTGTGTGTGAGTGTGTGTATGGGTGTGGGTGTTAAGTATCTGTAAGTGTTATGGGACTTAAAGATCTTCTATGCCCCGTTGGACTTGCTGACGTAGCAGGAAGGGATGGGGCAAGAGGAAGTGGAAGCCAAGCTAGAGTTCCTGCAGTGACTAGCAGTGGCGGCAACAGTGGCAGTTGTAGCGGTAGTGCCGAGGTGGAGGGGGAGGTGCGAACCCCTTTTTGAGGCAGCCAGAATTTCTACTAAGGACTCCTGCTCAGGACTGCCAGGGGATGGACCTGCTAGGAGCACACTTCCTGGACACTGAGCAGTTGCTTTAAGTGGGTAGAGGAAGACCTTTGCCTGAGGTAGCCTGTTTCTGTCTTAAAGGCTTGAGAATGTGGGTGCTTTCTACTTTATCTACATGTGCCAATTTCATAACGACTCTGATGGCTTTGACTTTCTGGTTTTGGGACTCAGTCATTTGGTGTTTTAATAAATGTTCTAGCTTCATCCCCCATATAGCAAGCCTGATATATTTTGTGATTAATAACCACATCAGCATATTTATAATTACCATAGGCATTGTGAATATTGCATTGCTGATATAGTATCTGAGGCCGGAACCAATCCTGGGTCCTCCAGACTCCAGGGCCCGCGTTGTTACTCACTCTGCCACCTAGCTGTCCCAGCAGGCTCACTTTTTATAAACTGAAGAGAGTGAAAATTTTATTAAAGTTGGAGACTACTGATATTAACGATCATAATATAGATTTGAAACTTTAAAAAAGCCCCCTAAATTCATCTCTTTGTACTCTCTTCTATTGATTAGACTTTGTGTAGCCTCAAAATATTTCATATTACTCATTTTTAATTTTTGAATTTAATCACAAAATACATTTCTATAAACACAGAACTAAAAACTACTTCCTTACAAAAGGTTATCAGAAAATCTACATTATGCTTTCAGAACTTTTCTGCTTGGTCTGTCTTTCTGAACTGTCTTCTGATCTCTATTTTGTATTATAAAATATTTTACAAGTTCTCTCTCTGTCTCTGTCTGTGTCTCTGTATCAGCAATGCAATATTCACAATGCCTATGGAAATTACAGATATGCTGATGCAATTATCCATCACAAAATATATCAGGCTTGCTATATGGGGGAATAAGCTAGAAAATGTATTAAAATACCAAAAGACTGAATCCCAAAACCAGAAAGTCAAAGCCATCAGGGTAGTTATGAAATTGGCACAGGTCGATAAAGTAGAAAGCACAGACATTCTCAAGCCTATAAAACAGAACAGGCTACCTCAGGCAAAGGTCCTCTTCTCCCCACTCACAGGAACCATCAAGCTTCCAGGAAGAATGCTCACAGCAGCTCCGGCCCCTGGCAGTCCTCAGCAGGAGTCCTTAGCAGAAATTCTGCCTGACTCAAAAAGGGCTTCGACTGCCACTGCCTCTGCTGCTGCTGCTGCTGTTGCTGTCGCTGCCACTGCTAGCCACCACAGGAACTCTAGCTTGGCTTCTGCTTCCTCTTGCTCCGCCCTTTCCTGCTACGTCAGCAAGTCCAATGGGGCATGGAAGATCTTTAAATCTCATAACCCTTACAGTCTCTATGTCTCTCTCTCTGTCTCTCTGTCTCTGTCTCTGTCTCTGTCTGTGTCTCTCTCTCTCCCTCTGTCTCTCTCTCTCTCTGTCTCTCTCTCTCTCTCTCTCTCTCT
>NW_027187284.1:3314290-3361862 GCF_028583685.1 Petaurus breviceps papuanus | reverse complement strand
TCTCTCTCTCTCTCTCTCTCTCTCTCTGTCTCTCTCTCTGTCTCTCTATTTTGCTCTCAAAACTTTCACTTTTGTTTACCCTGTTTCATGATCACTCTTCCCATTAGGAGAAAGAAAGCAAAATATTTTAATTAATTAGTATAATCAACACCACAAATCCACACAATAGCCATGTTTAAAATTTCTGTCTCTGAATGTGTCCATCACTTTTTTTTATTAGTAAGTGAATAGTATGCTTCCTCACATATCATTGAAACATTTGTTAGTCCAGGGCACCTAATAATACAGTGGACAGAGCAAAAGGCTCAAAAGACCACTGCTCAAATGCAGCCTTAGATACTTACTGGCTGTGTGAGTCATAGCAAGTCACTTAACCTTTGTTTGCCTTCGTTCCCTCAACTGAATATTATAATAATTAAAGCACCTACCTTGCAAGGTTGTCCAGCATAGTTTCTGGGACATCATTTCTTGTGCTATACAGATGTTTATTTCCTTCATCTCCATTGTTTTGATCAGATTTATTAAAACTTTCAGTTGTTTTCTTTACTATGTCATTGTTAATATGTAAATTGTTTTCTTTGTACTGCTCACTTCCTTCTATTTCAATTCATAGCACTGGGAATACTGTAAAATCTTTTTATCATATCTTGTGATGCAACAATATTCAATTATATTAATATAGCAGTTTATTCAGTCATTTGCCAGCTATCTAAGGGATAATCTAAAGAGCTATCATGTATTCAGGTTCCTTTTTCTTCTTCTACTTCTTCCTTTAATTTACCTATAGAAATACAAAGTTTAACTATTCTCTCCCTAATATTTATCTGACCTCTTAACTTTGTGTGCCTATCCCTACATATTTCGCTGTTAGGCTTGATAAATCCCAACACCAAATTATGTGTATTTGTCCATGTGTATGTAATTGTATGTTTAACTCTTCTTTGTCCACTGTTGTAAAAAAAAAATACGGAGGGCTTTCTCATATCTATTCTCCTTTTTCCATGTTTGTATGTCCTTTTAATAAAATCCAATTGTGACAAATATTGAGTTCTAACCCATTTTTCCTTATTTCTAAACTTGCAAATTCGTTTTAACTTCATTTCCATTTCTCCTCTTCAAATTCCCAAAATAACCAATCCATCCTCATGACTTCTATATTCTTATTTAGCTTCCTTAACACCCTTCAACAAAATTAAGGTTTGAAGGGCATCTTTTTTTCCATATGTAATATGTTAGTACATCATATAGTACCTTGCAAATATTTTAATGAACACACCTTTCTGTGATCCTCTGTACTTTTGAATTTCTATTTCAATGTTTCTTTCTGTCTTTGGTCTTTTCATAAGGGATATTTGAAGTCCTCTACTGTATAAAAAAAATTTCCCATAAAGGGCTGTACCTATATTTGTAGAATAAGTTATTCTTGATTGTACTTCTTTTTTCTTTTGCCCTTTACAATGTTATACTCCCAAGCTCTTCTCTACTTTTTTTTTAGTAGAAACTACACTACCCTCTTTCATCCAGATTGTAGTTCCATGAAACTTGGTACTTCTATCTGGATACCTGCAAATATTTTCTAAATGTAAGAACTCTGGATATTTTCTTTGGAATTCCTCAGATTTCTTTCAGATGGTGGTTTCTATATTCAGGGAGAATTTTAGGGCGTTTAGAGTCCTCTTTTGATGTAGGCTAATCCAATCTGAGTGATGCAGCACCTTGCTTGGAGTTTATTAATGCCATTTGTTGGCACTTTTTAATCCTTACTTAGAAGTTTTCTCAGATAATCTCTCAGGCCTTGCTAACTTGTCAACAAGACCATCTTGCTGACTATACAGTCGCTCTCTATCTGTTGCTTTAATGAAGGAAAAACACTTTCCTATTTTACATTGGATTGTGAGTGACATTTTGCATAATTCTGTGGTAGATTTCAATTAAAGCATTTTCTAATTGGATTACTTCAGCATTATTCAATCTGATATAATCTTTGGAAATTTGCTTATGTAGGTATATGGGAGATAGGGTAAACAAGAAATACAAAAGCTATGTTATTATAAAACATTGTTATATGTAATGAATTACAGTCCTGGCCCCAAAAATGTTATCAATAGTATATTTTAAAATGTGGTAGAGAAATCCAAAATTTATTCTTAGATAATATCTCCTTTATCACCAATTATTTCCCAGGACTGCCTCTCTTTTTTGAAGTTATTACCATAGATCAATAGCATTGGAAAAAATACCATCCACCCCAAAGGTCTTCAGTTTCAAGGTCTAAACCTCATTATCTAAGAACATTTGCAATCATATCATCTGCACATACATTAATCAACAAAAGGATTACCAGTCTTCAGGTCTGGAGAGTTTTAGGATATTCATTATAATGTATTAGATACATATCTTGGGAATAAATAATAATGTTCTGTTGTTAGTGTATCCTTAATTTAAATAGTTTCTGTCACAGATTTTGCTTGTTATTCTAATGCAGTAGTGGGAAAATTGATAGATATTTGACCTCAGAATCAAAAAGACTTTACTTCTCATCTTGCATCTGACATGGCTATAAGACCCTGAGCAAGTCACTTAAGTAGGCAATATTTTAGAATTTCTGAAAAATAGTTGGCCTGCATTGGTAAAAGTAGTTACCTCATATAGAAGATAAGTATATCAATTAAATCACAGCTTCAATCCCTATCCCTATCTTCCTGCCTCCACTTCAGCCCACCCCATACCTATCTTTAAGAGAAAGCAAATTAGATTTTTAGTGAAGAGAGTTTAACTGTCATCTGAAGAAATCAAATTGCAGTGGTTGAAAGAGATTGTGTTAAGCACAATTTGAAGATATTCTGTGAAGAGAGATCAGAGAAAAAAAAATAAGAGAACATATCCTAGAGAGAAAACATCCTATTGAGAAGATACCCTGATGCAACTCCTTAAGATAGTCTGACTGCCATTCCAAAGGATCTAAATGGTGGGTTTGTGGTTCTGTTGTACACTATGTGCAGAAGTTGCCAATTGGTAAAGATGATGATTAGATTTTTGAATTTCTACATTATTGAAATATTTAAATTTACATTTATATTATTTTTTAGCAATCTAAATTATGGGAGAGCTCCCCCCATAACCACCTCAAATACCTATAAAATATGATTCTAAAGAAATTTTAGAGCTACAGAACCCACTAAGTAACAAAGAGAAGCAAATCTTCCACTGAAAGCAGTCTGGCAGGCAGACAGGAAGGGTTCATCACATTACACTGAGAGCCAAGCCCAGCCCTGTGTGAACCCATGCTTTTAGCTCCATGGTGGCCCCAACCAGCAACTGCATCAAAATTCAGAAGACAACAACAGTGGAGGTTTCCAGAGTTTTCAACCCATAAATGCCAAAGAAAAAGTGAGAGGTCGGTGTAGAACTTTGTTGGTAATGGAAGGGATGGAGGAGTGGGTCCGGCTTGTGACCCCAGAGCTAGAAGTGGCAGAAATTAAGCAGCCCTGTAGCCACCTCCATGTGGCTGCTCCAGAGCTGCTGGCCTGCAGATCATAGGGGGAGGCAAGCAAACATTCAGAGGGCAATCACTCTTGCTTCAACCAGCCTGGATCTGGATCATGGCATTGGGTGGTTAGCCTGAGGTGTGTGACCAGTGAGCCAGTTTGTGGGGGCTGCATAGATGGTGCCCTCCTAAAAGTTCCAGCAATTGCAAAAACCCCAATGATTTGGGACAAAGCTATACCATCTGGAAGCAGAGGTGTAGTATGGCAAACAGCTCAAAAGTCAAGTAATTGAGTGGCAGCATGAGCAAGCAAAGGAAGCAAAGTGAGCACAGCAATCCAACTTTAGTTTCCTTTTTGGGAGACAAAAAGGATCAAAACATGGAATGGGAGGAAGACAACAAAGTCAGAAATCTTGTACCAAAAGCTTACATATAAAATATGAGCTGGTTACAGGCCATGGAGGAGCTCAATAAGATTTTTTAAAATAAAGTAAGAGAAGTTGAGGAAAAATTGGTAAAAGAAATGAGAATGATGCAATAAAGTCATGAAAAGAGAGTCAACAACCTGACTGAAGAAAATAACACCTTAAAATAGATTAACTCAAATGGCAGAAGAGGCCCAAAAAGCCAATGAGGAGAAGAATGCCTTAAAAAGCTGAATTTGCCAAATAGAAAAAAAAATTTTCAAAAGCTCACTGAAGATAATCGTTCCTTCAGCATTACCATAGAGCTAATGGAAGCTAATGACTTTATGAGAAATCAAGATATTATTAAATAGATGCAAACAAATGGAAAAAAGTGGAAGGCAATGTGAAATATCTCATGGGAAAAACCACTAACCTGAAAAGTAGATCCAGGAGAGATCATTTAAAAATTATTGGACTACCTGAAAATTGTGATCAAAAAAGAACCTAGAAATTATCTTTCAAAAAATTCTCAAGGAAAATTACAATGATATTTTATAAACAGAAGGCAAAATAGAGGTTGAAAGAATTAACCGATCACCTCTTGAAAACGAGCCCTAAAAGAAAATTCCTAGAAATATTTTAGCCAAATTCCACAGTTCCCAGGCCTAGGAGAAAATATTACAAGCAGCCAAGAAGAAACAATTCAAACATTGTGGAAACACAATCAGAATAACACAGGATCTAGCAGCTTTAATGTTGAGGGATCAAAGGGCTTGGAATATGATATTCTGGAAATTAAAGGAGCTAGGATTAAAACCAAGAATCACCTATCCATCAAAACAGAGTATAATGTTTAAGGGGAAAATATGGTCATTCAATGAAAAAGAGGACTTTCAAACTGTCTTGATGAAAAAAAAAACAGACTTGAATAGAAAATTTGTCATTCAAATACAAGAAGCAACAAAAGCATGAGAAGGTAAACAGGGAAAAGAAATCATAAGGAATTTATCAAAGTTGAACTATTTACATGCATACATGGAAAAAATAATTGTAACTTGTGAAACTTTTCTCAGTATGAGGATAGTTGAAGGGAATATAAATGTATGTGTATATATGTGTGTGTGTGTATACATACATATGTGCATCTATATAGGAGAATATATGTGTATGAATACATATGTGAGTGTGTGTATATATGTGTATAGGTATATATAGACAGAGGGCACAGGATCAATTGAATAGGAAGTGATGATATTTAAAAGGTGAAATTGAGAAGTGAGAGAGGAATATAATGAGAGGAGATGGAGAGAGACAGAATGGGGTAAATTATTTCATATGTAAGAGGCAAGGGATAACTGTTACAATGGAGGGGAAGAACAGGAAGGCCAAAGGGAATGGGTCAACCTTACTCTCATTGAATTTGGCTTAGGGAGGGAATGACATACACACTAAATTGGGTATCTTTTCCTACAGGAGAGTAAGGGGAAAGGGGATGAGAGGGGCGATGATGGAGAGGAGGGAAGGTTGTGAGGGAGCGTAGTTAGAAGCACACCCTTTTGAAAAGGGACAGGGTAAAATAGATAATAGAACAAGTGGGGGTGGGATAGGTTGGAGGGAAATATAGTCAGTCTTTCACAATATATCCACTATAGAAATGTTTTGTATAACTACACATACACAACCTATATTGAATTGCTTATCTTACCAGTAATGGTGTGTGATGAAACAGGAAGGGAAATAATCTGGAATTCAAAGTTGTAAAATCAAATATTTTAAAAATTGTTACTAGTATTATTATTATTATTATTTACATGAACCTGGGAAATAAGATATACAGGCACTGGGGTATAGAGATCCATTTTGCCCTACTGGAAAGTCAGGAGGGCAATGGGGGAGGATATAGAAGAGAGCAGATTGGGGGAGGAGGTATACACTGGGATACCAGTTTTAGGGTGATGGATAGGGGAAAGACAGGGAGAAAATTTTGTAACTCAAAATCTTGCAGAAATGGATGATGTAAACTAAAAATAAACATAAAATTAAAAAAATAAATTATGTATAATCAATAATACTTAAATTTTTTCTACTCCTATGAAAAGAGTTTCCCAATGAGAAAGAAATAAATGAAATCTTAAGGGAAAAGATATTTCTCTAGTTCATTCATAAAATAGGATGGTACTCAGAGCTAAGTGATTAATTAATGAGAGAGAGTGCACATTTCTAAATATTTTTTAGGAAATATCAAAACATACCGCTTAAATGCCTTCCTAACCCATTAAATATTAGTAAAGAAATAAGCCCACATCACATGAATAGGTGTGAAATCTGGGGTCAGTTTCAACTAATGTAGCAGTTCACAGCATAACCTTTTGCATGGGCTACACATGGACTACAGTTGTTAAATCCTTATATGTTAATGATAGGCCAGTAAATAACTGTCTCAGTACCACTCAGCAGTAATTTACTTATCACTTCTTCATGTAATCTCTCATGTGATGACACCTTTGGATCCATATCACCATTAATTTGAATAAAAGTAATTTCATGAGTTTTTTTCTCAGAGGGTCCAGATGCCTACTCTTTGGGAAGAAACCTACATCTATTATTTTTCAGTGGTCTGTTTTCCTTTACTATTTCTTCTCTTTCTCTTACTAGCTTCTCCTTAATCCTAGGAAAGCTTTCTCCCCTAACACTGCATTCATCTAGCTATTTAGCATATACAAAAGTAGATCTCAGGTACCTGTCATTTCTGTACCTGAATATGTAATTTCTTCCATTACATCAAATCAATATCTGTATCTAGGTTGCATTTGCATTATAACCTGCTCTAAACATTGAACTGTATTTATCAAATGGCTCTAACATATTTTAAAATAAATATTCTAAACTCCTGAAATTATGCTGGTCAGTGCAGTATTTGTTAAAATTGAAGTGCCTTTGTCTGAGTTTTTGATGGCATATAAATTCCTAATATCTGATTGGCTCATGGTATATACAAACCTCTTTCAGAAAAGTGACTAAATTATGTAACATCTAAAAGGCATTAATTTTCTTATCCAGTGGCATTTTCTGAGCATATGGGAATTGGACTAAAAGTACACTGATTAGCATATCAGTTCATTCTTCCCACGATACTTTTAATATAGCTTTCCTTATGGTGTGATAGAGACTGAGATTGCCAGTCCATGTTTTAGACTGTGTCTGGCACATTTTCTCACATATAATATATTTTAAATCCTTCTAATGAGTACCACCTAGCCTGTGGTACCACAGCTTTCAACAAGGAGTAGATGCTAAAGTTTATCATGGGTTTTTTTTGTTTATAATAGAGTTGAATATGTGGAGATATAAGATAAAATAATATGCCATAAAAGAAAATTATATGTAATATTGATAAATGTAAACTCTTGCATTTAGGCTCAAAAATTAATGACAGAGATTGAGGTAGACTTTATTTAATAATCATTAAGATTTTAATAATCCTCACATGTTTTTGGTGATATACGTTCATTATATGCTGTGTCACATGGATGCCAAAATGCATACTTTATTAATAGTGTAGTGTCTAGTACAGTCATCTCTACAATGGGGAATATGGCAATCTGATGAACCAAGGCCTAAGACAAAGGGATGTGTGATCAACCAATAAATTTGAAAAAAATAGGTCACATGGGGTCATTTTCAATTAATGTAGCACTTCACAGCATAACTTTTTGCATGGACTACACATGGTGTACAGTTATTAAATATTTTTATGTTAATCATAGGTCAGTAAATAACTTGTCAATACCACACAGCAGTGATGTACTTATCACTTCTTTCTGTAATCTCTTACCTGATGACACCTTTAGATGCATTCCACCATTAATTTGAATAAAAGTAACTTCCCACTTTTTCAGAACAGTTAATGTGATTTTTTTTTCATACAACTATGCCTCTACCATTTTGCTTCCTCACCCAATGGTGAAAGTTTCAGGTATTGGTACCTAAGGGAAATTATAGCCTATTCATTAGACAGGTACCCACAGCATCAACATACCCTTCTCCTTAGCTCACCTCCTCCAAGGTCAACACTTCAACTCATGGCACTTGGGCGGATAAGCTTTGTGGTCCCACGAAGTAACAGATAAGTAAGAGTCCCACTTCCCATTTTGTGTGTGTGGTTGGTGCTAGGGAAGCAGGTGATGAAACGAATCATGCAGAATAAGCAAGCATTGATATATTATGATACATACCACATTTTTTGGCATCATCTTTCCTTCCAAACACACCTTTTCTAAAAAATTTCTCCAATGCAATTGAGGGAAACACTACTCTTGTAGTCACCTAGTTTCACAATCTCAGTATCATAGATTTCCAACTGTTTCATACACCAAATATCCAATTATTGCCAAATAGTCTTTTCTGTCACTATATATTTCTTCTAGCCTATGTCTCTACACACAGAGCCACAATATGAGTTCAGCCACTCATAACCTCTCAAGTGAACTCTTGCCATTGACACTAGGTGTTCTCCTTTCCTCAAGTCTCCTCCCTTTCCTATCCATCCTCCTTACAACTGTCAAAGTAGTTTAGATGTGATTATGCGACTTCTCTACTCACTAAATATACCAATGCCTGCACATTGACTATTGGATCAAATGTTATTTCATATTTAATCCATCCTATTGCAACTTCAATTTCTGTATAATTTCTATAATGTACATGATTACTAATAGAGTATTACATTATATATCAATAAACAAATATACATATATTGGAATGTGTGTATTTTTTAAAAAACTTCTTTACTGATAGAGGTATTCAATTGAAAATACATTGGAGACCACTGTTCTAGAGCAAGGGAATTTATAATTCCACTATATTCGTACTCATATATGTACACTTACATAAGTGTAAGAAACTTGCCTAGACAAATCTGCCTCTACCAATGTACTTCAATAACTGGTCTTGCATTTATATTATTTGATAATTACCTGGGTCACTAAGGGATTTTATTATTTGTTCAATGTCTCACAGTCAATAAATATCAGAAGTAGGGGTGGCTAGGTGGCACAGTAGGTAGAGCGCCGGCCCTGAAGTTAGGAGGACCTGAGTTCAGGTATGGCCTCAGACACCTAACTACTTACTAGCCATGTGACCTTGGGCAAGTCACTTAACCCCAATTGCCCTCCAAAAATCAAAACAAACAAATAAATGTCAGAAGTAGACTTGAGTCTAGCTCTTCCTGACTAAAAGACTAGTCCCCTATCCATTCTGGCACACTCCCTCTCTTCATAGTTGGACAATGTCATTATTATCTTATTTTTATACATGATTAGATTAAGATTCAGAGAGCTTACGACTCTCCCTTTTTCACAATGGTGGAGGCAGAACTTCATCCCTGGTCTTTCTGATTCCAAGTACAGCACTGTATAAATATATAATGATCCAAGGCATGGAAGGTATGTCATATGATTTAAAGGGCTTGAATTGTTAATCCTTGGGAAAAGACTTACGTTCTATTTTGTGAAATATATCAACATAGAAATCCTTCTTTATTACTTACCTTTTGGAGTTCTAGAGGGAAGAAAACCTTAAATAAAAGTATAATGATTAGGGGCAGCTAGGTGGAGAAGGGAATAGAGCACTGGCCCTGGAGTCAGGAGAACATGAGTTCAAATGTGACCTCAGACACTTAATCCTTACTAGCCTTGTGACCTTGTGCAAGTCACTTACCCCAATTCCCCTGCTCCCCCCCCCCCTGGAAAAAAAGGAAGCATAATATTAGAAGTAACTGAAAGACAATTTTTATTTATTTTGGGAAGACTTTTCTAGTAACCTAAATTCTTAAATAATGCAATTATTATATTGTATGGAGTGATTTCTCTGTCAGTGGAGATGATCAGTCAGAATATGGATATATACTCACATACACATGTATGTATAATATGTGTGTGAAAAGGAAATTAATGAATAGGGGGGATGGCATAGATGTATTCTCAAGTTCATTCTACCTCCCTGATTTTATGTACAGCTTTATCATTTTATGAAACTAAAAAGAAAGTTGATTGCCTAGATACTATGGTTAGTTCCAATAGACAAAATATCTAGAAGAAAAATAATTATATGAATTGAGAAGATCTAAGGGATATTATACATCCATTCAACAAAAGTCAAACTGACAAAAATACAGTTTTCTCTCAGTATATTCCACTAAAGTGTTTCTGTGAAACATTATACAAGTCCATTAACCTCAGTTAATCTATTAAAATTTTTTATGTACAGACTACATTTATTGTATAAAGCTTTATGGTTTCTAAAACAAGCGCATACAAAACAGTGGAACTTCCTATGTTCTTCTAGCTAAACAGAAAAAAAAATATCATAAAACTGACATTTTCTAAGATATACAGAAAAATCACTATGGCTGTATCAAAAATAAAATGTTAAATATTTTGTTGAATTGATTATTTGATATCTTATGGGCAAAAGAGAAAATTTGCTTCTTTCCATAAATTTGAAGAAAGGGACTATCTTTTACTTCTTGTATCCTTCATACTTAGTGCAGTGTCTGGCACACAATAGGAGCTTAATAAATGATTATTGATTGATTACATTTCAACAGTTGTTGTTTCTTAATTTATTTTTCCTGATTTCTATTACTTCACATTTGTGTATAGACACAACTTGAAAGTACAATTTTTTTTTTGTTTAGGGTGAGAAAAAACAAAATGAAACTTCCATAAAATTTGACTCTGATGCCTCATAATTCATTGAAGATGAGCCTGGGCTTTTGAAGGATCTACCAGGAGAGTCAAACCTGTTGGAATTTTTAATGAGATATAAAAACTCTGATTATAGTTCCAATGAAGGATCATATGAAAGCTTAGAGCACTTAAAGAAAGGAAGGCTGGCCATGAGTTTAAAAAGTCTTTTGGCTTAGAAAATTTTGACAACTCCCTGCCACAGTATATACTTGTGGGGCATAGGGAAAGCTGAGTTGAAAGATATAGAGCTGTACTAAGGAAGGAAATATTTTTACACTGATGAACTCAGATCCTTGAAATATTATAGGGAAGATTTTTAAAATGACTACCACAAAATGCCTTGTATGTATTTGAATGTAGGAAGTATAAGAATTCTCTGTCTTCCTACAGATCATAACCCATATATGACTTGGTTCATAAGGCCTAAGGAACAGTCTGAAAGATTAAAAGGGTTGCTCAACATTACTCAGCTAATAAGTTTCAGAGATGAAAGTTGGATGAATGGCTTCTTGTGTTCCAAAACAGAACTTTATTCACTATCATAGATTCATAGAATATCAAGCTGGATAGGAGCTTTTACATTGTCTAGTTCAACTGTCTCAGAAAACATACTCAGTGATTTGTTCAAAGTTACCCAGGTTGTAACTAACAGAGCTAGAATTAAAACAGATCCTTTGACTGCAAATTCAACTTCCCCCAATTATTTCTGTTTATACATAGCAAAAATGATAAAAATGTGCTTATTACATTGAATAACATTTCATTGAATTAAAATTTTCAATGATTCCATTTAATTCTAGTCTGCTCAATTCAGCAAAAAATAATTATGTCCCTACCATGTATAGAAAACTATGCCATCTAGAGCCTCCAGTCTTCCCTGCATGAAATTTGCTGTCAAGTTGGTCTTTGTGACACACAGACAATTAGTAGCTCCTTCCTCACCCTCAATTAATGTAATTTTTAGGCAAAAGTACCTAAATTGAATCAAATATCAATAAAAAACATAAACTCTCTATGAATGTCTTTAATAAATTGAAAAAGATTTTAGAGTCTAACATGAAGAAAATAAGACTACTAGCATTATAAAAGAAAGATTCTAAGGAGATATAAAATGTATGTGGAATACTTGTTGGAAGTTTACTGCAGTAATCTTGGTAAGGAATAATTAGTGTAGAGTCCTGGCAGTGGCAATAAAGGACAGGAAATGTGGGAGGGATTTTAGAGGATGAAAAAACAGAACCTGGGAGGGGAAACCAAGATAGCAGAGTAAAAGTAGGGACTCACATGATGTCTCCCCAAAATCCCTTTAAATAATGACTAAACAAATTATAGAATTGCAGAATGACCAAAAAGATGGAGTGAAACAGCTTTCCAGCCTAAGACATCTCATAAGGTTGGCAAGAAAAGTGCGTTGCATCAGGGTGAGAGAAAATTGCAGTCCAGTGCAGGCAAAACCAAAAAAATGGTAGACTTGGCCTAAGCAAACCAGGAGCAGGCCTTGGGACAACTGCATCAGTGGTAACAGTAGTGATTTACAGAGATTTCAGCCCACAAATGGCAAAGACAATTTAGAAGGACAGCAGGAAAGGTCTGTCACATGTGGATGAGAGTGGAGCACAGTTTAGCACTAGCTGCACCAGCACAGACCAGGCCCGATCAAAGCAGAAGTAGGTCATTGGAGCCACTGAATTAGCAGTGGCAATGACTACTTACAGAGTTCTCATCCCACAGATGGTAATGGGGTTGAACAAGATCAGAAGGAAATTACAGGGTTCACTTTTGTGAAACTGGGGACAAAACTCTATTGCTTTACCTGTATTCTGATCTTGGTCACAGCCCTAGGTTGCAGTTCCAGGGCAATAAGGAGCACTAGTATGCAAAAGCTTGTGGGCACAGTGGAGCAGAGAACCTCCTTACAATTCCAGAGCAAAAGAATGTGCTTGTGGCCACTTACAAACCAGCATAAAATACAGGAGAGTAGTAAACTCTTCTCCCTAGATCACGGCACCTTGGGAGAGCTGAAAACTTACTGGTCCCTAAGAAGTATCTCTGAAAAATGCTGCACAAATCACTTGAAGTTTGGGACACTGCATCTCCAACCCTGGAAGCAGAACCCTATCTTAAGAAAGATTTAAAAGTCAAGAAATAGGCTGGAGAAAAGAGCAAACAACAGAAAAAGAATCCTGATTATAAAAAAATTACTATGGTGACAAAGAAAATCTAAACACACATTCAGAATAAGATAATAAAGTCAAAGCTCCTACATCCAAAGCCTCCAAGAAAAATATGAATTGGTCTCAGGCCATGGAAGAATTCAAAAAGAATTTTGAAATTCAAGTAAGAGAAGTAGAGGAAACATTGGGGAAAGAAATGAGAGTATTGTAAGAAAGTCACGAAAAATGTGTCAGTAGCTTGGTAGAGGAGACACAAAAAAATATTGAAAAAAATAACTCCTTGAAAAACAGACTAGGTCAAATGGTAAAAGAGGTCAAAAACTCCAATGTGGAAAATAATGCCTTAAACAGCAGAATTGAACAAATGGAAAAAACACGTGTAAAAATTTGCTGGAGAAAAAACTTCCTTAAAAAGTAGAATTGGCCAGATTACAAAGGAGGTAGAAAAGTTCACTGAAGAAAATAATTTCTTAAAAATTAATATTGAGCAAATGAAAGCTAATAACTTTATGAGAAATCACGGAAAATAAAACAAAATCAAAAGAATGAAAAAAGTAGAAGATTAAATGAAATATTCTATTTGACCAGGCAAATAGATCCAGGAGAGATCATTTAAAAATTATTGGACTACCAGAAAGCCATGATAAAAAAAATAGCCTGGAATAATCTTTCAAGAAATTACTAAAGGAAAACTGCCCTAATGTTCTAGAACCAGAAGATAAAATAGAAACCTAAAGAATCCATCAATCATATCCTGAAAAAGATCCCAATATGAAAACTCATATTAATACTCTAACCAAATTCCATAGATCCCAAGTCAAGGAGAAAATATGGCAAGCAGTCAGAAAGAAACATTTCTAGTGTTGTGGAGCCACAGTCAGGATAACACATGATTTAGCAACATCTACATTAAAGTATCTGAGGGTTTGGAATATGATTTTCTGGAAGACAAAGGAGTTAGGATTACAAATAAGAATCACCTAAACAGAAAAATTGAGAGAAATCCTTCAGGGGGAAAAATAGATATTCAATGAAATAAAGAACTTGCTGGAATTCTTGATGAAAACACCAAAGCTGAACAGAAAAAAATTGGCTTTCAAATACAAGACTTAAGAGAAGCACAAAAAGATACGGGAAAGGGAAATCATAAGAGACTTAATAAAATTCAACTGTTTATATTCCTATATGGGAAGATGATGCTTATAATTCATAAGAACATTCTCATTCTTAGGGCATTTAGAAGTAGTATATATAAAGAGGGCAGAAGTGAGCTGAATATGAAGAGATGATACCTAAAAAATTAAATTAAATTGTGTGCAAGGAATATACTGGGAGAAAGGGAAAGATAGAGGTAGAGAGAAGTTCAATTTCTCACATGAAAAAATCAAGAAAAAAATTTTATAGTGGAGGAGAAGAGGGGGAAGATAAAAGGAAAGTAGAGAGCCTTACCGTCATGAGAATTGACTCAAAGAGGGAATAACATACACACTCAATTTGTTATAGAAATCTATCTTACCCTTCAAGAAAGCAGGAGGAGAAGGGGATAAGACAAGTTTTGTGTGATAGAAGTGTAATAGTAATGGAATTTAAAGATCCCCTGTATTGGCTTGGTTTTTGGTTTGATTATGTTAAAACCCAGAGCTTGTGAATCCCACTTGTGGGATGGACTTGTTGAAGTGAAAAGAGAGGGCTGAACTGGGAGGAGCTGGTGATGTAGATTTGGAGCGACACAAGAAAAGAGAGAGGCAGAACTTTTTGAAGCAGCACCTTTGGAGGGAGAGAGACTGAGAGGATTGCTAAGGGCCACTTTGAATTGCCCAGGACATTTAAGACCTGCCACCCAGAGCTGCCAAGGACTGAGGAGACATGGCTATTATGCTGGTACTTTGTCTGTTTTGATGTTGTTTTGCCATATTTATCCACTGGTGAAGGCAATCCTGTTGGTGCAGAAGGTTGAGAACCTTGCTGTTGGTTCAGAGCTCCTGAGACTGTTCTGCAGACAGAGATCAGTTAGTACTTGGAGATTATTGAATCACACTTAGTAAATGCTGTATTTTGAATGATGTCATATTTTGATCTTTTTCCTTAATTTTCACTGAATAAAATGGAGAGCACCTATGCTGGTATTTTGAACCTTAGGAAGTTGCCTTTGCTTGGCATTACATTACAAGAAGGGAGGGCATATTGTGAGAGGGGGTAGTTAGAAACAAAACACTTTTGCAGAGGGAAAGGGTGAAAGGAAAGAGAGAATAGAATAAATGGGGTGGAGGAGTAGGACAAAGGGAAATACAGTTAGCAATAATAACTGTAAAAAAAATAAAAATAAATAACTTCTCTGATAAAGGCCTCATTTCCCAAACATATTGAGAACTGGATCAAATTTATTAAACAAGACTCATTCCCCAATTGATAAATGATAAAAAGATATAATCAGTTTTCAGATGAAGTAATCAAAGCTATTTATAGCCATATTTAAAAAAAAAACTTCTCTAACTCACTATTGATTGGAGAAATTAAAATCAAAACAATTTTGAGGTACCACCTCATACCTATTAGAGTAGCAAATAGAATCAAAAAGGAAAAATGACCAATGTTGGAGTGAATGAAGGGGAAAAAATGAGATTACTAGTGCATTGTTAGTGGAGTTGTGAACTTATTCAGCCATACTGGAGAGCAATTTGGAATTGTGCACAAAGGGCTATAAAGCTATTCATACCCTTTAACCCAGCAATGTCTATCCTAGGTCTGTTTCCCAAAAGTGAGAAAAATATAAAGGAAAAGAACCTATATGTATAAAAGTATAACATACCTTTTCTGATAGCAAATAATTGAAATTGAGGGGATGTCCATCAGTTGGGAATGGTTGAACAAATTGTGGCACGTGATTATGATGGAATCCTACTATGGTAAAGGAAATGATGAGGAAGAGATTGTCAGATAAACCTGGAAAGACTTACATGAGCTGATGCAAAGTGAAATGTATTATGTACAAAGTAGTAGCAATATTGTGTGATGATCACCTGTGAATGACTTATTTATTTGCAGCAATACAATGATCCAAGACAACTCTGAAGGACCTCTGATTAAAAAAAGCTCTTCATCTCCAGAGAAAGAACTGATTGTTCCTGAACACAAAATAAAACATACTTTTTATATATATTTAAGGGTTTTTTGAGGGGTCTATGTTTTCTTTTATGACATGACTATTATGGCAATGTTTTCCATGACTACATATGTATAACCTTGTAATAGTAATGGGAATTTGAAGATTTTCCCTTCCCTTTGGCCCCTTGATATGTTTAAGTGAATCTGAGGATCTTCCCTCATTTGAAAATATACTCTGCGCCCTAAAAGTTTGCATGTGGTCACATGGAGTCTGCAGTGGGAGGCTTGTTTTTCAGGAACACCCACACCTTATTACTATGTGATTGGACAGTGGGTCACGAGGGTTGTGGCATTCTCTGACCCTGAATAAAACTATATATACCCTGATGCGAGGTTTTCCTTTGGGGCTCACTTTGAGAGGAGTTGTGAGATTTGGCCAGATGAGACTCTGGGCAGCCATTTGTAATGGGAATGTAAATTTGTAAGATCTTCCCTGCCCCTAGGCTAAAGTGCACCTGGAGCCTGGGGTGGGAGGCTTGTTTTTCAGTAGATACTTCTTGATTGGCCAGTGAGTCAATAAGGTTGTTACATTCTCTGAGCCAGGAGAAGGCTATATAAGCCCTGATGTGTAGCTTTGTTTTGGGGCTCACTTTGAGAAGTGTTCTGTGATTTGATCTGGATTTTGGGAAGCCGTTGTCCAGAGCCCCTCCGGCTTTGAAACCCAGATGTTGAAACCCAGATGTTGTTTGGTATGGATGTAATGGTTGGACAGTTTGGAAATCTGTCTACTTGATCTGTTTCTGTCTTGATAATTCTGTCTGTATATTCTGAAGTTCGGGATGCTGACCTCTTTCCCCTGAACTAGGTAAACGATACATATTTGACTGATTAAAGTAAGCTTGTTAACCCATTTTGATTTGCTTTCCTTTATCAAAGCAGATCCAAGAACCTGTGTTGGCAGCAAACCCTGAGGACGCTTGGGGTGCTTGCTGCTATACCATTGAGCCCCTTGGCTTTGAAAAGAGAGATGTTGCTTCTGCTCTCTCTGTTAACTAGCTAGGTATGGATGTAATGGTCAGACAGCTGGAAGCCCCATCTGCTGCTCTATTTCTCCATCTGTATTTTTGTCTCCTTGTAACTTCTCTTTGAATTCTCTAAAGTTTAGGGTGCTAACTTTTTCCCTTAAGGTAGCTAAATGATATACGTTTGATTAAAATAGAATTTGCTTAGAAAAGTAAATCAAAGAACCAGTGCTAGCAGCCATATTGGGTATTCTAGTGTGCTTGTGGCTACAAACCAATATCAAATTGATTGCCTTATCAGTGGGGGGGTGGGGAGGGAGGAAGGGAGAGAATTTAAAACTCAAAGTTTTAAAAATGAATGTTAAATTGTTTTTATGAGTAACTTTTAGAAAAAGTAAATATTAAGTGAAACAAAAAAAAGAAAAAACAGAATCTGGTAATGAAAAAAATGTGTGTGGTAGAGAAGAGGAACAACTAAAGTTATCAAAAAGCTTTTGTAAGTGGTACACTGATTAAATAATGATGCCATCAACAAAAATAATGAAGTCAAAAGGAAAAGCAAGTAAAAGTTCATAGATATATATCATGTTAGTAGTTATTGGGTACAGAAAAGAAAAGGTAAATCAGATAATGATTAATAGAGAATATGGAAATTATTTTAATATTTTAGTAGTCTCTGTAACCTCCCAGAATTTAGTTCTAACAATGAAATGAGTAAACAAAGGTATAAGAGAAGTCTGAATAAATGGGAGTTCAATATCTTATTCCATCAAGGGTTTACAACATTTAACCCTTAGGATGTTCTCTTATATGTGTTAATTTTAAGAAGGAAATATTGGAGAATTACTATCATTTATCTTTTTAATACTTCTGTGAAATGTGAATGACTTTTAGTTGTTACCATGGGGATACAGTCAAAGGCTGTAAGTTACATAGCAACAACATTCTTATTTACCATCTCTTCTGCTTTCATACAAATGGATCAACAATTCCATTCTATGAATATGAATTAGAACCTTGCCCGGAATTTAGTAGGTTTAGGGGTTTCATATAAACAAAAAACAAACCGAAAATTTTAAAGAGCTATATGAAACACTACCTTTATTGATGTATAATGGACTTTCCCTTTTGGCTTTAACACTGACATATTTTTAAATTGTATTACTAATTCGACCCAGCATATTTTCAAAAATATTCGGCAAAATCTCAGGGATGACTTTCACTCTACCAGGTTTAGAACACTAGGCAATATAGCATAGATGCAGCAGAGGTATATATTTAATATTATTACCAAAATTTACTTATTAAATTTTCAAATCCTCATTACAATTGAATCCCTAATCCATTTATCTCTAAGGGCTGGAAAACTAATTATCATAACTGACTTTGTCCCTTACTCATAGTAGGTGCTTCATAAATGTTTATTGAATTAAAATCATGATAAATATTCACACAATTGATATAAAAATAGACTGTAAATTTTAAATCTATAAATATAACACATTTCAAACTTACTTTTATTTAACCGGACTCCCCATCTTCATTCCCTTCCTTCTCATTACAACAGACATTTACATGTAATACCTATTATGTGTCCAGCACAGTGCCACTTTTGGATAAAAAGCAAAATAATAAAATAAGCCCCTATTCTCAAGTTACTTACATCATACTGGGGGAATGGGAGGGACAACATGTACATAGTTAAGTATACTTACATATATGACATTAATTTCAGATTTCATACATCTCAGTGATGAAATTCACTCCTAATATAGATAGACAACTATTTTACAATTTAGTCTTAAGAATTACTAGTGGGGGGGATACTAAGAATTGCAGTACTTTTGTCTGCTGTCACAGAGAAAATATTGAATAATTAATCAAAAACCATATAAATTGTTTGACTGATATGCCATCTCTACAACTTCTATTCCCCAAAAATATATTCTGGTCAGAATTTCTTGGAACCAAGTATCTTGGTTTGCCTCAGCCACATTGCTTAATTTCAATTGGGGATAGGGATATTTCCATACCTGACGCAATAACAATTTGTATCTCCTATGCACCAATGATTGTAAAACAATTTTGTGGAATAACTTGCTATGACTGCAGCCTCACTCACATTCAAGATCCTTTACTGCATTACTTCAGCTTTTCTTATCAACCTTATTGTCTATAGCTACCTACAAATGCTCTGAAATCTACAAACAGGATTGTAAACTTTCCCAGAGTACCTTGTGCTTTCACATCTCCATTATATGATCATGCTAAACTATCAACATTCTTCCTCGGCATCTTTGTCTATCAACATCTTCCATATGCCTCCAATACTTCCCCCTCAAAGGCACTTATAAATACTGCAAGAAAAAATGTCTGCTCCAGAGTTGAACAGGGTTTTCAGTTGTCAAATAGTTACTGATTACTCTCTGTGTTATAATATGATCATGACAGCAGAGGTGATGAGGAATTCAGTTTTGGGGGGAAGGAATGCTGATGAGGGAGAAAAGAGTGAGAATTAAGATTTAGTCTTATACTAGAAATAATTAACAATGTGAGTCAGAAAGTTATTAATGATTAAGAAAGAAAATGGTACACCAGTCTGGAAGCTGAAATCATCTTAGTCTATGTGTTTGTGGGAGAGTCTGTGTTAGGATTTCTTTAAATTTGTGGTTTGTATATGGGAAGGTTGTAGGGGTTCACATCTCTCATGGTTTATGGATCATACCATGTGCAGTTCACAAGAACATGTTCCTAAAGAGAATTAAATTTGTGGAGGATGGAGAAGGAAGATAATGAAGCATCGTGAATAGAATTATGTATTTCAGGCTTTAGAGTCAAAAGACATGAGTTTTAATTCACAATTAATAAATTTCTCTGAGCTTAACTTTCCTCATCTAGGAATTAGTTTCAGTAATTTCTGTAGTAACTGCCTCAGGATTGTTGAATCAAATATGATGCTATGGTTTGCAAACCTTAAAGTTACAGCTAGATGAAATGTGTGTTTATTTTTAATAGATCAATGAATGCAATCACATATTCCTCATGTGACCACCTAATTAATAAATAAAAGTGTACAAATTTTCTTTGGTCTTTCCATGGGAGAAATTCCAGTTTTTGTAGATAATGACTTGAATAGTCTGAGCCCTTGACCTCCTGAGTCCACCAAGGCACAAGGAATTACTTAATCACTTTAAGAAAACAAACAAACAAAAAAAAAACTTAGCCTACATGAGGGTGGGGGTCAGCCTACATGAGGGTGGGGGTCGCAGTACAGATATTTCCCATTATCACTGATACATATCCAAATGGTAGAAATTTATGAACCCCTCTTCTAGCAGTATTCTGGTAAAAGATAATTTCTAACACAATCAGACCAGGAGACAAAGCACAAATATCAGTTTCAATGGATTTCTAAAAGATTAATTTATGATTCAATCAACTAAATGTGATCCCTTCCTCCTCTGATTCCTGAAATAGATGTCATTCCTACAAGTATTATGGCTACAGGAAGACATGGAGTGTAGAATAGTGTAGTTTTTGGATACTTGGGCACACACAGTCGAAGTTCTCTGAATGCCTATGATCAGGATGCTTATATTCTGCTGTGAACTGCATTTATGTTATAAGATCTTATCCCTATTCTAACCACTATAATAGTAATCTTACCTGAACTTTTCCACATAAGTTTTACTCCCTTTCATTTGTGTGTGTGTTTGTGTGAGTGTGTCTGTGTCTGTGTCTGTGTTAGTCTCAATAAGCCCAATCATCAATACAACAACTTTCTGGGGAGAAGTCATCAAGTAACAAGGCAGAAATCAATTTCAGTTAGTGTAATGCCATGCACAAAAGGTTTTCAGAAGAATGCGACTGTGAACAGCTTTTAAGATTCTGATTACACAGTATAGTGGTCGCTCTATTTATTCCATAACAAATCAAAGTAAAATTTTCACGGAGAATCAAGGTACAGCATTCAAAATATCACAACTGATCATAGAAAATCACAATATAATATTCAAAACATAGTATCAAAGTAAAATAGTCACTCTTAAGTTAACTCAGTCAGTCATCAGTAGTCTCAAAGTACATAGTCAAAGTCTTCCACTCTTGGGGCCAAATCGTGATTAACTCAATCAGTCACTTATTTAGCAATCAATTACTAAAGTATCACACACAAAACCCTACTTGTTCATCAATCAATTACTAAGTATCATACACAAAACCCTCCACCCCTTAGGTCACTACTAAACTATAATTCCATAATTACTCAGTACCCAAGGAGAGGTCTTTTCATCTTGACTTGGGGCATGTTCTCAGAATCCCTGGATCCTCTTTCATGGTCCCAGATTCTACCTGGATTCACCAGACTGTCACCTGGGTTCGATGGCAGACAGCTCCCAGTTCCTTGACCAGTTCTCTGGGCAGGTCCTGCTCCACACTGAAGTTCACAGGGTCTAGTATATGTGAGATCCTTGACAATTTCTGCTCCAGGGAATTCAAGGCTCAACCAAGCCACAAACAAACAAAGTCATCTGGGCTCTGGGCTCTGGGCTCCTGGCTCCTAGGCTCTGGATTCTGGGCTCCTGGCTCCTGGGATCCTGTTCAGAAAAAGCTCCACCACCACAAATTTTCAGGAAATTCTGGCTCAGTTCTCCATTCTTCTGTAGCTTGTATGCCACCAGATCTTAGTCTCAAGAAAATTCTGACTGTGCCACTCTGGGGCTTTTCCTTATATACACAGCATTAGCTTCCTGTTTCAGCCAACCTCTTCCTGTTATATCAGTAACCATGAGACAGTAGTTCAGCCCTTCTGTTTCCCTAATAGAGTCTTGATCATTTACTAAGTACCTGCTACTTTTGCCCACAAAAAGGAATGTTCAAATTTCAAATTACATTACCATTACAGTTAGTCATATAGTGTTTCCTTAATTAGTGTGAAGGGTCCTTAATTTTGCTAAATAATATTATTTGAAAATAAAGGAGAAATAATCACTCTCATGGGAAAAGACAATAAAGATATCAACTTCTTCCTGTTACAGGTCATAATGAGAAGCTAAGGAGATTCTAAGAATTAATTTTACCTTGTACAGTGAGTTGAGGAGAGGGGTAAAAGGTGGATAAGAAAATGTTTCATTACTACAATGAATATATAATCAATACCATACCCTGCAATCAGCATGCTCTATGTGGTACATGTACTTTTCCAGAGATGTTTCTCACATTTTGGATAACAAGAAGACACTAAAATTGTCCCTCATATTCATTCCATTACGGGACCATTTTTCTTTCTGCCATACTTTCCCCTGATGTTGTCTTTCATGACCCAAAATGCTTTTGTATCATATAATCCACCAATCTTCTTTACTTGATAATCTGATATGGCAGTAATAAACCCTAACTTTCTTTGACACAGAAAGTACAAATGGTCATTTAATCAACAGATATTTCCTGAGTACTTCTATTCCTAGTGTGGTGGGCGGTAGGTGCTTTGGAGATACAAGAGCCATAAGACAAACTATCTACCCCAGAGGAGATTATAATATGTGGATCATCAAAGGTAAATATGGAAGAAATAATATAGTAAAAATAAAATGTATTATGTAAAATTTGGGAAACGAAAAATCAAAGAAGGTAAAAACATTTTGGTCTAGAATATGTATGCTTACAGTTTTTGAGAGTAACTTTGAAAAAGGGAGTGTCTTTAGGCTTTTTTTTAAATGACAAATTATTATTGTACTTTCTTTGCCTCCTTTCTTTACCTAGCTTTTCACACTCAAATAGATGTAATTATTATTATGAGGAGGAGGATATCATAAATGAAAGCTAGCAAGGTCACAGACCTGAATAGCTGTAAGGCCATATTTAGCTAAATTCTTCCTGACTCCAATAATAGGTTTTTATCCACTGCACCACATAGCTGCCCATTTATAAGTTACCTGTGTCTACATTGTGACCCACTTCTCCAAGAGAGACTGATTTTTAACCAGGAAGGTAGTAGTAGATTGATGAAATGAGGCTGGTGTAATGCCAAGCAAAGGCAACTTCCCAAGGTTCAAAATGCCATCATAGGTGCTCTCCATTTTATTCAGTGACAAATTAAGAACAGGGAGAATCAACATATAGCATAATTCAAAATACAGCATTTACCAAGTGTGATTTAATCAAGTACTACCCCACCCCAGGACATTACATTCATTTAATCAATCACAAAGTCCCTCTTCTAAATACTACTCTACTCCTAGGTTGTACACTCATTTAGTCCATCACAAAGCCCCTGTTCTCAAATGGAGATTAGTTTCCAATCCTAAGTAAAGTACATTCATTTGTTCAATCACAGAGCACAAAAAGGTCAAATGTTCCCCACCCCATCAAACTAAAAACCAAACTAATACAGGGGGATCTTTAAATTACATTGCTGTAACAGCTGGTCATTCTTCTCTACTCAGAAAGTGTGCTGGTCTAGAATTAGATATATTCACACCCCACCCCCAAACATTGTTAGGCTAGGCAAAATAATTTTTAGATTCATGTTTATGTAGATTATAATCTTTTTATGTGAAAATATTGTCTCAAGGCACCTATCTAAGGATTGATTTCCTTCCCATTATATTTCAAATACACAACACAACATATAGAAAATAGCAAATAAGCCCATTTATCCAAGCTGATTGCAAGCAGAAACAGAAGTTGTATAAAGGAGAGTATACCAGAAGATGGAGAGTAAATGGGTTCTCCCCTTGGAAGTGAGATATCTTAGCTCAATTAAGAGAGAAAATGTCCCATATCTCATCCAATGGGAAATTCTTCAAAATCTTTGTTAATATAAAGTGAAAATAGGATATAATTGACATGCTGGCCACTCTTCATGTTAGCTTCTTCCTGTAGTCTTGGAATCTCTCAAGGGACTTTTTCCTGAAGGGAATCTGAAACCATATTCTTTTCTTTCAAGGACTAAAAGTGAAAAAACTTCTCTTTTTCCCTCTCTTCTACCAAGCTGTCAATTCTGCTGTTCATGCAGGTGCAGAACATTGAGTAATCAATCTTCACTAATAGGCTTTGAGACCTGATTACAAGTAGTTGGGTATGGATTCACAAAAATGGTAGAATTACTGTGAGACCTTGAAGGTTTAGCAAGATATAGATAAGAACAAGGACAAGAAGAGAGTATTTTAGATAGGGAAAATATTATATTTAAGAGTATCTGAGTGACAGTGAGGTTGACCAAAAAAGGCACAAATGTACTGTTGGGAGCGCTGTGAACTTGTCCAGTCATTATAAAAATAATTTGGAACTAGCCCGAAGAGTTACAAACTGCAAAGTCTTTGATCTAGAAATACTCCTTGTTCTATAATGCAAAGAGATAAAAGAAAAATTAAATGAATATGCATACATATGAATATATACATATATACACATGCAAATATTTACAGCCATACACATTTAGAACCTGAAGGGATCTTCACCAATTGAAGAATTCCTGAACAAGTTATAGAATTGACTGTGACAATGTATTATTATGTTGTAAAAAATAATAAAGGGAATAGTTTCAGAGAAACCTAGGAAGATTTATATGAACTACTGCAAAGAGAAGTGAGCAGAAGTAGAAGAACATTGTACCCAGTAAAAACAATATTATAAAGCTAATCTACTGTGAAATACTTTAGTGCCTCTGATCAATACATCACAACTTTAAGGGACTCATGTTGAAAAATATTCTCCACCTCCAGACAGAGAAGTCATAGACACAGAGGCCAGATGAAAACATAATTTTTGTCTTCATTTTATGAAACATGGATAGTGGAAAAATATATTTTTCATGACTTCTTATCTGTAATGAGATTTCTTGGATTTCCAATGAGTAGAGGAAGACTGGGAGATGGAGAGAATTTAGATTTGAAAATAAAATACAATAAAAAAACAAAATATGTTTACAAAAAGACAGCAAGTAGGACACTATCTTCATAGAAAACTGATAGTAGGAAACAAACAGAACAGCAACGGCATTAGCTTAAACTTATTAAATATCCTTTCTACCTTTCCAAACTTCTTACACTTACTCATATATATTTTATGGTGTAGTGGCATTGGCCTCCAAGCTTTTACTCCACTCACACCCTCCATCATCTAATCCTCTATTTTCCCTGGCTCTCCCTCATGCCTAGAATGTTTTCCTTTTTTGTCTCTTAGTCCCAAATTTTCCAGGCTTCCTTCAAGTATAACCTAAAATCTTACCTTCTGCAAGTGACCTTTTCTCATCCCCAACTTCATCCCATAGTCAGAAACCTTTGACTTTTATGACATCCAATTTAACGTGTATATATTGTCTACATACATAGTTGTTTGCTTTCTGACTTTCATCTTAGAATGAAGTCAACAGATCAACAGACTTTTTTCTTCCCCCTTTCTTGGTCAGTACTTAATTCAGTGCTTGAGATATAGCAAGTACTTAAGAAATACTTATTGACTAACTAAAGAACCATACATGGGAAAGTATCCTCAGAATTAGGAGCTTCCTTGCCATTCTGAAAGATGTTATATCTTTTTTTTTACTAGGCCAAAGCAAAATTTAGGAGTGCCACAAATTATTATCTCAGTGATCATTGTCTTCATATGTCAAAGAAAAATATTTCTAATTTTGTGGTTTCCCCTGAAATACTTATGCAAAGCCACTAATTCAAAGCTATTTAACTGTTAGAGAGAATTTTTGATACTTTTCATTGTAAACACATTTATATAAAGATATCCATGTTATCTCTGTTACAACAACCAAAAATAACTGTATGCCAAAATTAAAGATCATAGACTATAAGATAAACACAATATCAGAAGAGTAATCCTTTGATATATATATATATATATATATATATATATATATGTAGAACCTTTTCCCCTTCTTTATGTCTTTCTCTTTTTATTTTGTCTTTCCTAAAGACTTATTATACATGACTTAAGGGAGACTTGTCTCCCTCACACTCACTGAGATACTTAGGTCAATACTGTATCACATCTAGCTACTTGTTACTAAGTTCTGACTTGAGTTTATTTCTGCTTTCTCCTTGCTAAGAAGTTATCCATCTTGTGTCTTCCTAGATTGATCATGGGGCCAGATAAGGGGTGGGGATATTCTGATGGCCTTTCTGGGTTCCTCTGATTATAATCAGAGGAATTGGTCTTATTTTGTTTGTCTCCAGAGAGCAGAAGTAGAACCACATGGTGGAAATTATAGGGAAATGGATTTCATTTTTTAAAAAAAGAAAAATCTTCCAAATAATTAGGACAGTCCAAAAATAAAATTGGCTGCTTCTAGGGGAAGTAAGCTCTTCATCACAGGGGTGAGAGTGAGTAGGAATGATCCTCAAGTACATGATGGTTGATTGTGAAGGATATTATAGAAAGAGTTCATGTTTTTCAGTATGGATCTGACTAAATGACCTGAATGTCATTTCCAACTCTCACATTTGGTGATCTCTATCCCACAGTGTTGTAGGATAATACAGATAAATTATTTTAAAAATCTCAGTGCTACTTATATTTAAGATATTATTATTATTATTGTTATTATTAACAGACTCTTTCCAATTTTCTCCTGTCACTGTTGGTTGAATATGCAAATTTTGCATAAACAGAAACCATTTTTGAAGGCTAGCTTATCTGTTACCATGGTAATCAAGCTACATTTGGCTAGCTATTCTTCTGCCATTTTGTTTCCTTTAAAAACTGCTTTGCTCCCAAAAGACAAAGAGAGGAGAAAGAAAGAGTGGGAGAGAGAGAAAGAGAAATTAAAAAGGAGCAAGAGGAGGAAGACTTTCCCTAAGGAGAAAATTCATAAATTGACTCATATATGTAGCTATACTCAGAACAAAAAGAAAAAAAAATGAGAAACTTGGTATTGGATTAAATCAGCAAGCATCCATGTGAAAATGTCAAATTCATATTTCATACTTCATCTTTTGAAAGAAGAATTTGGCACTTGAATATAATAACAAAATATTAAATCACCACACACCAGAAAGAAATTACAAAGGAAAGATAAGTAGTTACAAATACATTTTTTTAAAAAACCCAGGAATATTAGGTGAAGAAAAGTCATCAAATATTATGAACAATTTAAGAACTGTGCATTAATAAATTAGATTAGAATTTCAACCATGTGTACCATTTTATAAAAAATAAACTGACAATGTGTCAGGGCATGGGTCAGTAAACTATGGATAAAGGGCGAATGTAACTAACCCAAAGCCTATTTGGTACAGCTATTTTTTTTAGAAATAAACTTTAATCACGTTTTAAACTATAAAATCATTCTTATTTAGTGGGCTTTATGCGAACCAAGGGACAGATTTGGCCCACAAGTCACAGTATGCTAAATCCTGTCAACAGCATAAACACCTTACAGACAAAGTCAGAGAAGCATATTCTTAGCTCACAAATCCTCATTTCTCCTCAAATTCTTTGCAGCCTTTGACAGTATTGATCACCTTTTCCTCTTTGATATTCTCTTCTTTCTAGGTTTTCAGAACAGCACTCTTTATGAATTCTCCTCCTGCCTATTAAACCACAGTCTCCTCTCTGCTTGATCTTCCTCTAGATCATGCCCTCTAACCATAGGTGTCCCATAGGGGTCTGCCCTGTCTTCTCTTCTCTCTATATACTAGTTCACTTGGTGATTGCATCAGCTTCAATGGAATTAATTGCCATCTCTTTACTGTTGATTCTTATCTTGCCCTAACCTCTCCACTGACATCCAATCTCACATCTCCAACTGCCTTTCAGACATGTTCAACTGGATGTATGGGAGACATCTTAAATTGAACAAAACCAAAAACAAACTCATTATTTTTCCACCTAAATTCTCCCCTCCTCCTATGTTACCCATTCCCATTGAGGTCATCACCATCCTCCCAAACCCTTAGGCTCACTCCTTCTCTCCTCTAAAGTAGCCTGGCACAGGCACCATCACATCAAATCTGGACTAATGCAATCACTTGCTAGTTGGTCTGCCTGCCTCAAATTTCTCACCATTTCAATCTCATCCTCCATTCAAGCAGCAAAGTGATTTTTCTAAATAACAAGTCCAAGCCTGTCACTGTCCCCAGTAAACTCCACTGATTCCCTCTTGTCTCCAGGATCAAATACAAAATCCTGAACTTGGGATTTAAACCTGAGTATAACCTAACCTCTTCCCCCATTTACAGTCTTCTTTATACCTTAATCCATACCACATAATCTATTGAGTTATTCTGAATTGTTTGCTGTTCCATAAACAATCACTCCTCTTCACTCTGGGCATTTTTTCTCTCTCCCATTCCTGGAAAGTTTTCCTTTATCTCTCCCTACAGGCTTTCCTGGTTTACATCAAGTTATAACTCAAATCTCATCTTATACAAGATTTTCCCCAACCCTTCTCAATTCTAGTGCTTTCTATTCATTATGTCCCACATACCTGTATATAGCATTTTTGTACATATTTCTTTTTTATCTCCTCCATTAGATTGTGAGCTTCTTAAGGGTAGACACTTTCTTTTGCCCTTTTCGTGTGCTCAATTCTTAGCAGTCTCTGGCACATAGAAGGTAGTTTATAAATGTTTACTGATTGAATTGATGTAATATAAATTTTAAAATCAATGAGACATTTGATGAAAGGATTCAAACTCAAAAGGAGACTAAATAACTTAATTCTAAAAAAAATTGGCAATTCAAAGAACAACACAGAGAAATAATAGGTAATGATGTAATTTGACAATATATTAAAAAAAAGTCACCAAAACATCTTTAGCAGAATGTTTATATTTCAACACTTTAATAAACAGAAGAGACAAATAAATAAACAGGGCAATAAACTTAAAAAGAAGTTATAGATATAATAATCCCCCCAAATATAAAAATAGAAATTATGAAAATTAGAGAAAGGATAAACAAAATTTAAAACAAAACAAAACAAAATTTGAATTGATAAAGCTAGGAGTTTTGTCATATGAATAAAACTAATAAAATAAATATCTTATATAAAAAAGATGAAACCCAAATTACCAATATCAAAATGAAAAGGTAGAATATGCAATAAATAAAGGAGAAATAAAAGAAATAATTGAAAAATATTTCCCTGATTGTACACCAATAAAATTGATAATACATGAAGTAGATTAATATGAATAGAAATATAAAATTGATATAAGAAATAGAAAATATAAATAAACCAGTTCCATAAAAACAAAAATAACCAACTCATAAGGGCATGCCTAAACGAGAGAAATATAGAGCTAGATGGACTTGGAAATCAAACATTTAACATATTATTATTATTAAGTGAAATATTTATAAAAATAGGAAAAGGAATTTTAATCGACTGAATTTTATGAGATGAAAATGGCCCTCATAGCAAAATCAGTGAAAATTAAAATCTAGAAAGTAAACTCTAAATCAATATATCTAATGAGCTTCAGTGCAGTATTGAATAAAATGTTAATAAAAAGGTTACAGAAGATGAGAAAGAGTATACAATATGACCAAGTTGAATTTATGCTAAGCATACTGTATTTCGTCAATATTAGAAAAAAATAAATAAAAGAGATTGGATATAAATTGAAATTATATGATTTTCTCAATAGTTATAGGAATCCTTTTTAAATAAAATATGACACATTTAAAAAATACTTTTAAAATTATAGGAATAGTAACCTTATGTTTCACAGAGGGCCTTTCAGAAGAAGAAAGTCCAAATAAATACCACAATATTTATAGCAACACTGTTTTGTCATAGCAAAGAATTAGAAAAATGGTTTACTGATCAGAAAATGTCTAAACAAATTATGGCACATAAATGTAATATAATATCATTTTGCTATATATATGGTAAATATCATTAATAAAGAGATTCACAGAATTACATCAACTTATTTAGAGTGAAATACGAAGAGCTAAGTTAATAATAAAAATGTGGTCACAATGTTACTGGAAAAAATCAAAAGTAAATGTGTAATTTTTTAAAGCATGATTTTAAAGAGGAGATATGAAAATTTCTCCCATCTCTTGCCTCTACATAAGAGTGGCATTGCATATGTTTTTAGAAATTTTCCATGTATTATTTATGTTGATTGGTAACTTTTTTATATATATTCTTTGAATTATGTCATAATCTCAGGGATAGGCCAAGAAAAGATATGCCAAGTGGAAATTATAGTGGTATTAAAAAAATCTTTAAAAATCACAAAAATGCAAAAAAATAATTTTAACTCATGTGAATAAAAGGAATATCACTTAACATGACAAGTAAATCCTATCAAAAACCAAGAACTTGCATTATTTGTAATGTCAAAACACTAGAAGTCCTATCAATAAAATGGGGAGTAAAGAAGGAAATTCACATGACTAGTATAGATTTGACTCAATATTAGGCATATATTAAGCACAACTCTCCATGTGATTATCAAAAATAACAAAACTCATTATTTTAAATAGATGTAGAAAAACTTTTGACAAAATAAAACAATTTTTCTTGTTTAAAAAAAAAACACTGGAAAGCACAGAAAGAAATATTGCTTGTCTTAAAAGGGTAAACATTACCTATCTAAAACCAAGAGGAAGCATTATCTGTAATGGGCATAAACTAGAAACCTTTCCATTAAGATCATGGGAGAAGCAAGGACATATATTATCACCATTATTATTCAATATTGTACTATATATACCAAGTACAGCAATAAGACAGAAAAAAAGAAATTGAAGGAAATTCCATGTGTAATTATTGCACGATATGATAGTTTAATTAGAGAACTCTAGAAAGTCAGCTAAAATTATTCAAATAAGTAACAACTTTAATGAAGTTGCCAGATATGAAATAAGTCCACAAAATTCATTAGCATTTCTATATATTACTAACAAAACCTAGCATGAAGATGTGAAAAAAGAAATTCCATTTAAAAAAAAAAACTGCAGGCTGTATAAAATACTTGGGATTCTAACTGCCAACACACACACATAATCTATATCAACACAATCAATCACAAAACACTAGCAAGAGCAGATTTAAATAACTGCAGAAATATTAATTGTCCATATGAAGTCTGAGCCAATACAACAAATATGAAAATTTTCTTTAAATTTATTCATTGAGTGTTTGATATTATTCAAATAATTTACTTAGACTAACAAAGAATTACTTTATAAAGCTAGATAAATAGTATCAAAGTTCATTTGGAGTAACAAAAGAATATCAAGCAGAAAAATAAAAGGGACCTACCAGTCCTATATCTAAAATTACACTACAAAACTGTAATCACCAAAATAATTTGTCAATGAAAAAGAAATAAAATGGAAGATCAATGGAAGAGATTATTAAGACAATATACAGAACAAAGGAGAACACTAACATAGAGTTTGATTAACCTGAAGATCCAAGCCATTAGAGCAAGAATTCACTATTTGATTAAAAATTCTAGGAAAACTAGAAAGTAGTCTAGTAGAAATTGAACATATATCTATATCTTACACTATATTCCAATATAATGTCAAAATGAATACATGATTTAGATGTAAAAGTAATATAAGCAAATTAGAAGGTTATAGAAGAAATTACTTATAAGGGGATAGTTTCTGACTGAAAAAGAGAAAACTTCACATGATATAATGTGAATAATTTTTATAAAAAAATAACATTTATACAAAGTCAATGTAATTAAAATTAGTGGGAAAATAAAAGAAATATGGGGTGATATTTGCAACAAATTTCTCTGGCAAAGGTTTTTTTTTTTTTTCTCAAGTATAGGAGAACTGAGTCGAATTTATTAAAAAATGTGAAAATTGTGAATATGTGAATATGTGAAATATAAATATGTGAATATGTGAAAATAAAATGTGAAATTTTAGTCATTCTGATCTAATACAATGATTTAATACTATTCCAAAGGATTTATAATGAAAATGCTATCCATTTCTGAACAGAGAACTGAAGTACAGATTGAAGCATTTTTTTCTCCACTTTGCCCCCCCCTAGAATATGGCTAATGAAGAAATTTGTTTTGCATATATTCATATTTGTCTTTATATGTTTTATGTTCTCAGTGGTTAGGGGAGGGTGAAAATTTGGAACTGAAGATAAAATTTTAAAAAAGATGGCTATTGTCTCCCTTATTATTTGATGAAAATCAAGAAATGCTAACTATAGCAATAAGAGGGGAGAGATAAGACCATCACCTCATCATTTCCTACACCACAGAAATATTCCAACTTTATACTGTCTAGTTATTTTAAATAGTCTAAAACAATACTTATTAATATGGCTATCAAATAGTATAGTTTTCCCTTTAGATTAAATCTATTTTACCTTTAACTCTGTATAAGATTATGATTACTACTCCTGTTTGTTTGTGTTTTCACCTCTAATAAATTCTACCCCTGAACTTTATTTTATATTTGCGTGTATATCTTACTTCCTATCTTTCCTGAGTCCTCTACTTTACTTCTACTCACTGCCTTGTCCTGCTATTGTTTACCCTAACCCCTCTTCAAAATTCCTCCCTTACCCTCTTCCCTCCACCTTTTCCTTTACCCTCTTATTTCTGTCTGAATTTGAAAGACTTTTATAGCCCTCCACATATATATTATTCCCTCTTTGTCCTATTCCTGCTAATCTAAATACCCTCTATATACCCCTCCTCCACATCCTATTCCCTCACCATCTTTTTTCTTTATAAATTTAGAGGACTTTTATTCCCTGCTAAATGTAGTCTCTCTTTAGCCTAGATTTGATGAGAATTGCGTTCCCTCTAAATATCCCACCCTTATCCTCTGGCCACTCCTCCCTCTTAGACTATTATTTCTTTTTTTGAATTTAGAAGACTTTATACATACATATTCATATGTGTGTGTGTTTATATGCATATGAGTGTGTGCCTGTAATTTCTATTAACTCCTTCCTGATGAGAGTAGGTTCCAGAACTATCAGCCCTCCTCCCCCATCTAATTCCTTTGTATCAGTTCTTTCTCTCACACATCATTTGTATAATATAATTGCTCTTTTTACCTTTTCCTAAACAGCTTTACTTTTTTAGAATCAAATAATACTCAGGTCTACCCCAATCTTTTTTTGAACTACCCAATTACAATCAATCTTAGATATATTTTACATTTCCACATATAAAAAGTAAATAGTCTGCCCTGATTAAGTCCCTTGTAATTAGCCTCTGATGTGTAGGTTATATTTCTTTTGAATCTTGTACATCAAATTTTCTACTGAGTTCTGGGTTGAGGTTTTTCTTTCAGTTGTTTTTGTTTTTTTTACAAAGTCCTGAAAGTCTGGCAATTTATTGAATGTCCATTTTTTTTCATTCAGGATTATGCTTAAATTTACTGGGTATGATAATTTTGGCTACAACCCTAGATCTTTTGGTCTTTGATATACAGTGTTCCAAGACCTGTGGTCTTTTAGTATCATTGTTGCTAGGTCTTGTGTGATTTTAATTATGATTGTGCTATATTTGCTATTTGCTTTTTTTCTTTTGCTCATAATAAATAACAAATTTCACTTGAGTTTGGTGTTTTGGAATTTAACATGATATTCCTGTAGGTTTTCCTTTTAGGATCTCTTTTAGGTGATCAGTGGTTTTTTTCTTTTTCTACTTTCCCTTCTTGTTTCAATACTCCAGGACAATTTTCTTTAATTATTACATATATAATTGAATCAAGATTATTTTTTTATTGTAACTTTCAGGTAGTCCAATTATTCTTAACTTGTTTCTTCTTGATCTGTTCTCCAGATCATTTTTTTTAGTGAAATGTTTCTATTTTTTTCATTCTTTATATTTTGTTTTGTCATTTCTTGGTCAAATAATATTACTGGCTTCCTCTTGCACAATTCTCATACTCAAGAGGGCATTTGTTACTTTAAGTTTCTGGATATCTTTTTTTCCAACTGGTTCACCTTCTTTTCATAATCTTCTTGGTTTTTTTTTTTTCTTGGATTATTCTCATTTTTTAATATTTTTTTTCTTCAATCACTCTCATTTGATTTTTAAAGTCTTTTTAAAGTTATTCTATGAATTCATTTGGGGCAGGTGATCATTTGATATTACTATTACTCTTTTTGGCACAAGATGCTTTTCGGGTTATTTTTTGTTTGTTTTGCTTCAGTATCCTCCTCTCAAGATGAAACCAGGTCTTCACTATTCCCATAATAACTTTCTCTATTTGGGTTCTTTCTCCTTTGCCTGGTCATTGTTTTTGTCTTAATTTATAATAACTTATAATTTTAATCTCATCTATCCTTGAACTATGGGAGAATGGTGCCTCTGGCCTTAGACCCTCCTTCAGTTTTCCCCTCTGGCCTAGAACTGAAACAAAGAATTCTGCCCTCCTGTAAGTGTCCACAACCAGCGTCATCCCCATCTCACTGCTTCTATACTCACAGGTCATGGGCTGGTTCCTTCCTATAAGCAGCACAGCTGGGTCTGATATCCCTTATAAGCAGAGGTTCTCTCAATCTTTTCCTGCTCAGACACTAACTCCTCATACTATCCAGGAGGTGAGAATTTATGTGGCTGGGGGCTGAGGTTACCTCCCTACACAGATAGTCCCATGGCTTGTTGCTTGCTATTTCAGTGAAACAAATCAGAAGGTGTTTACATTTCCCATGGAACAATACTCAGCCCTGGAATTTTTTTTTTCTAATCTTGTCTGTTTATTCCAGGAGGGCCTCTGTTCTACCCCAATTGTTATTTGTTTTTACTGTTCTTAATTTGCTCTGAGGTGCTACTTTGTCTTGTTTATGGGGGGGAATCTGGAGAGGTTGGAATTTCCTGACCTACTCCACCATCTTCCCAGAATCCTCTCGCTGAAATTTTACTTCCTAGAATTAAGTAAAAATAGGAAAAACTTGGCTGAAGAAATGAAAAATCAAGTATCTCAAGCAAAGATATAAAGAAAAGAATGATGGAAATGTATCAGTATCAAAATATATTGCAAATGGATGGCATGGAACAGCTTTTAAGTACTTTTTAGGTGCAAAGTACTGTGGTAAAAACTGGTGATACAGTCTGGATTGTCTTTCCTTTCAAGCTTTTATTGGAATAAGGTTTGACAACAGAGATGTCAGAGGAATAATTTTCAAAGTTATTTGAACTAAGCACTGATAAAGATTGATAATTGGCAAAGATTTGGTACACAAGACCCTGAAGCAAATTAATATTTCTGCATAGTGTTTGATAAATTAAATGACTCAGACTCCAAGGACAACATTTCATTCTTGTTTGGAAAAATAGAAAGCTGTGGGGGTTGGGGGGTGGGAGAATGTAATGCTCCCCTCACCAGTACTCCAATGAGAGAAGAATGGAAACACACTGAGTTTACAAGTTGTACAGTATATAAACCTAAGTAATGAGATTTCAGGTGGTCAGATTAGGGGAGGGGGGGCTTAAGGGTGTAATGGAAATGACCTGTTTTTACATGGAACAGAAACTAAATGGAGCTTACTGTTCATGACACAAAGAACTGTTATCAAAGTGGGTACAAATCAATTGAGGAAGGTCAAAGTAAAGTATGATTTATGAATGTAATGTTTTTTATACCATGTGAAATAAAGAAAGGAGAGGTCCAACTTGTGTGAACCTGGCTGGATGAGTTTTTTAATTGTTCTTTGTCTGTTTTCTCACCTGTGAAAGAGATTTCAACTAGATGTCTTCCAAAGTAAATTACAATCCTATATCTACCTATACCTGACCCCTCACTTTCATTATGTGAGTAACCCTTTTTATTTTTCATTCTTCAATTTCTCTGATAGTATTTGTAGTTCCTTATTTATTATGTTACAAATCATCCACACCCCCTATCTACCAGTCCATTTTAATTCTTCAGAGATAAAAGTGCTCTATGACATATAACTATGCCAAACCAGGAGGATGTTGCTATTTATTTCTGAGAGAAGTTTGAAGTCACTAAATGAAATTTTCTTAATATAACCTAACCTACTCTCATTGCATTTACTTCTAGGCCCAAATCATTATCTATTTGAATCTTTTGATCTATAATAGATACATACATGCATGCATACATAAACAATACATGTTTATGTATACATATAAACATGTACACACATATGTACATATAAGCCTGTGTGTATATACATATTTAAATATATCGGTGTTTGTGCATGTGTATGTGTATATATGCAAAAACATACCTATTTGTGCATAATCAATCTATACAATAGATATAATTTCTTCATTTTATGTTTGATTGTTGCTGGTTTTTCCTCATGTGAATGGTTAGGTTAAACCTTTTTGAGTTGTTACATACCTCTTCTAAGCCTCTACATCTTGAAGACACTTGATATAAACAGCATGATCCCATTCAAAAGGGAACAATACAGAGGACTTCACCACTCAATTAGCCTTACTCTGCAAAAACATGAAATAAGAAATCTAAACTATGACATTCACTAGTATATCAATGGCCAAAATGGATAAATGTATAATATGAGGACAGGTACATTGTAATTGCTGCAATGTACCTACAGTAAAACAAAGTTACTACAGGTAAATTGTAAATAAAAGACTTCCTCCTTCAGTTTCTTGGCATTTTTTTGTAAAACATCATTTCCCTGTGACTTACAAGGTGGTAAATTTCTTCCTGTTACTTTAATAGCTGCTTTCTAGATGGCTAGTTTCTTGAAAGCCTCCTCCTTTGACTATGGAAACACAACACATGCCCTTTGGAGTATTGAATCAGCAAAAAGCAAGGACTGAAAAAATTTTTAAAAAATATCAGTCCTTCCTGTTGGAAACTATTTTGCACCAATCCCAGTGAATCTGGAGAAATCTTTAGAATGGACTCAGATATGATCATATAACACAGGATGACAAAAATGACATGCTTATTTTATCTTTAAAAAACTTTCAAGGATATGGGGCTCTTTCATTATTCATTTTCCTTCCAGATCACAAAACAGCCAAACATCTGGATATATAAATTGTTCCTGCTATTTTCATTATCCTGCTTCAGACCAGAGAGAGTTATTTTCACGTTGGTCAAAATAGCTTAATTTTCCACAAATGAAGTTGTACAGGCTTATTAACCTTTCATTAAATAAAGAAGAAAAAAACAACAACATTGATTTCCATGCCTTTTGAAGAAGCTATCAAACACTTCTCTCAATCTTAATTGTTTCTGATATTGAAGTCTAAAGAAAGGAACATTTGATGAATTCTTCCTTTCCTGAATAATTGACCAACATTTGCAGTTTCTTTGTTTCTAGTTATACTACAAACCTCTCTCCACCCTCCTCCCCCTCACCAGGGTTTGTTTTACTTCGTGATTAGTAGAAGGGCTTTGCAAAGCCATGGCTAAAGCAAGAAGAGTCTCCCATGCTCCTGTGGAACAAAGAAACATATCTGGCTATTTCTATGTGATTTCAAAAATAACAAACATAACTAAGAGTTGCTAATTTACCAGGAGAGATGCCTCAAAAAGTTTTCTGAATGAAACAAAAAAAATTCTCATCAGATTAGACTATAAAGTAATCTTTCTGAAATCAGTATTCTAACAGTTTCTTTGTAAATTCTAATATTTGCAGCCTGAAACTATAGAGCATGGCACTTTTCCCCATCCCTTTCCTTTGCATGGAAAATTGTAAGAAGGTAGACCTCTCAACCTGGGGGTGACTGCTGCTATGGATAACAACATGCAGAACATGGTGATTTCCTCTTTTGCTCTGTCTATGTAGACAAAATAAAGTGGGAAATTTCTGCCTTTCTCAAGATAATTCTGTCTTAAGAAGATCCTTACTTGATATTAGATAACAAAGGTATATGCACTTTGTTGTTTAAAAAGAAAATTCTGGATAATTGTCTCAATTTTTATTGTAATTAGTTAGATTAGCATAACAGGATGAAAAAAAAAAAAAAAGCTTTGACTCAAAAGCCACTAGCAGTAAAGGAAGTTTGATATATAGCCCTGCTCTTTCAATTAACTGGCTATATGACCTCTGGTCAGTCATAATCTCTTTGAGCCTTGGTTTCCTTATCTGAAAATTTGGACTTAAGTGATATGTAAGATTCTTTTATAACTCCACAGACTCAACAAAATTTTTCACCCATTAGATTAGAAATTTACAAATTTACACATAATTTTATGGGAAAAAAAGGAAAGAGAAAGAAAAGAAAGAATTTATGAGCAATGTTTCAACAATTAGAATTGATCAAGTTTAATATCTGTTTCACTGAGTCTCCATAAAATTCATCAGTTCAACCAGTAACTGAAAAAAAAAGCAGCATTAAGGCAAAAAATTCAGCACACCCAAGTTTTAACTGAGTCTCAACTCACCCTAGAAACACAGAGGGCGATAAAAAGTCAAGAAATAGCAATAATGTGACAATTCTCTAACAAAGAACTAGAGAGAATATACCCACTCAGTCACAACCAAGGAAAAAACACACTGATGTTAGGTTTGTCTCTCCATATAATCATTCATTTTTTCAATCATATGAATTTTTATTAAATAGCTATTTAAGAAAAAAATGAATTGCATTTCTTCTGATACTTAATTCTTTAGCATAGTTTTAGATATAATTATGGATATAATTTTAATTTAGTTGATATGAGATCAGGACTAGTAACTATACTTATGATGTCATTGCTACAGGGAATTACTAGATGAGAAAAATCACTCTGCCAATTCAATTTGGGACCTGCTCTGTGACTTGTAGAGTTAAAAGTATGGCCTTGAGGACTGAAAGGTTAAGTGATTTACCAACAGTCACAGAGCGAGGATGTATCTCACCTCTTACTTCACTGAGAAAATTGGGTCCATTTAATATGAGTTCTCTTTTCTCCCTCTCTCATCCATTCAAAATCACTTGACATCATTTTCCACTTTCCAGTCAATCACTAAAAAAGAAGTGGCCCTTCTCTTTTGCAAAGTCAACCCCTCCACCTGACCATTTGATACAATGCCTACCATCTTCACCAATAAATTGCAACCTTAATTATCTCCTTTCTCTATTGAACCTTCAATCTCTCCCTATCTACTAGTTCATTTACTATTACACTCAAACTTAATCAAGTGTCCCCCATTCCTTAAAAAAAAATTAAAATTACTTTCCATTGATTCTACAATCTCAAAGTAATTGTCCTATATATACTCCTCCTATCTCAGCCAAACTCCTTTAAAAAAAACTTTCTATATTTGCTGCTTCCACTTCCCCTCTGTTTATTCCCTATCCAAATCCCTTGCAATCTAGATTCTGACCTCATCACTCAACAGAAACTACTTTCCCAAAAGTTGTCAATGATTTCTTCATAGCCAAATCTGATTGTTCTTTTTAAGTTTTTCTTCACTTACTTTTTCCATTTGTCACTATTGCCTATTTCCTCCTAAAATCTCTTTGAGCTTCCATTATATCACTCTCTTCTATTTATTTTCCTACTTGTCACCTGCTCCTTACCTTGTTTTTTTTTTAGTTTTTCCTGGCTCGTTCTACATATCATTTTACATAACTGTAAGTATTCCCTAAAATGCTGTCATAGGTCATATATATACAAACACACACACACACACACGCTATCCCTAATAACCTCTTCAGATTCCATGGATTTTACTATAATTTCTATGCAGATGACTCACAGATTAATATGTATAGCCCAAGTTAACAAGGTAACTTAGCCCTGTGCCTCAGTGACAAATTACATGCTGTACAATTCAAACTAGATCTCCTACAAACATCTTAATTTCAATATGTCCAAAACAATTCTCTCCCACCTTGCAAGGTTTCCTTTTTCTGTTGAAGGCCAGCACCATCTTTTCAGTATTCCAGTATTTTCCTCAATTCCTCACCATCCTTCATCCCACATATCCTGTCAGTTACCAAATCCTATTATTTCACATTCAAACACATCTCTTACATCTGCCTTATTCTTCCTATTAACATTGTTACTAAGTTTATTCAGATTTTCAGATTTCTTTTCAAAATTATCAAAACAAGAGAGATTTCTTGGGGCAGAACCAAGATGATAGAGTAAAGAAAGCTTTCCCAGCAGTCTTTTCCAAGCAATTTTATAATAATATCTCAAATTGAATTCTGGAGTGGCAAAGCCAATAAAAGGTAAGAATAAGCAATTCTTCCATCCCAAGACAACACAGGAGTTCAGAAAGAGAAATCTATGACATGGTGGGGGGAGGGGAAAGTGGATAGAACTTGTATAGATGAAACATTAGTGGTGGAACTGGATAGTAGTGACAGAAGTTGCAACAACTTTGGGAGTTCTCAAGGTGGAAAGAAAGAAGACTTGACAACTGGCCAGAAAGAGATTACAGTGGACCCCTGTGCTAGTGCTTTACATAGGACCAGAAGCTATTAGAAAATCCCATTATTTGTATTTACTTCTAGGTCACAGCTCAAGAGAAGCACTTTCAATCAAGAGGGAGGGGAAGACCTGAGGGACAGTATCCTTTCCCAACCCAACAGAACAAAGGCCCATAGGGGCAGTATCAAATGCAATACCAAGGGGTCAGTGGCACTTTGTGAGTAAAGACCAGGATACAGACCAGGAGAGTAATGACCACATTTCTCCCCTGAAATTACAGCATCTCAGAAGCACTGAAAATTTCCAAACTCCCAAAACCAGCTCTGAAAACAACAGTGTAAATGGCCTGGATTTGAGACAGTGCCCCTGCCCTCATACTGAGAACAGAGATCAGCATTATCAGAAATTTCCAAAATAAGAAATAGGGTATAAAAAATGAGCAAACAACAACAACAAAGAACCTAAGCATAAAAAGCTACTATCATGACAAGGAAGATCAAGACATCAACCCAGAAGAGGACCAAGAAACCAAAACAGCTACAATCAAAGCATCAGAGAAAAAAAGGGGAATTGGGCACAAGCTCAACAAGAATTTCTGGAAGAGTGGGGAAAATTATTTTCAAAATCAAATAAGAAGAGTAAAGGGAAAATTCCACAAAGAAATGAATGCAAAAGAAGAAAATTATAGACAATTAACATCTGTAAAAGAAGCACAAAGGAATACTGATGAAAATAACATCTTAAAAAAACAGAATTAGTCAAATGAAAAAAGAGGTAGAAAAGCTCACTGAAGAAAATAATTCCTTAGAAATTAAAATTGGACAAATAGAAATTAATTAATTCATGAGACATCAAGAAACAACACAAAGCCAAAAGAATGAAAATGAAAATAGAAGAAAATGTGCAATATCTGATTGGGAAAAAAAAACCCTGGAAAATAGATTGAGGAAGGATAATTTAAGAACTACTGAATTACCTAAAAGCCATGATCAAAGAAAGAGCCTAAGCATCATATTTGAACAAACTGTTTTATAAATAAACTGAGAAAATATTTCGAGTAGCAGAAAGAAGCTATTCAAATACTTTGGAGATAGAGGGAAATCTGGGGAAATGGGGAAATAGGTCAGAAAAATTTCAGACTTTCCAAATTTCCTCCATATGCAGACAGAATATCACTTCAAAGTGAACATGGAGTGGTATGTCTCCTCTCCTTCTATGACATTTTGAGAAGACTGAAGGAAAGACTGTATTTCCAGGAGCTGAGTTTGGCCTGAGTGGAGTGTGGACACCTTCAGTCAACTCTGCTTAATCAGTGGGTAGCAGTCACTGGGGGCAGCTTTGTCAGGAGGTGGACGAGGCCTCAGGGGCTTTCACCTCACAAACTTTCATATAATCAACAATGCACAGCATGGGATCATATGTATGAGTGGGGAAGACTGAAGAATCCCCATAGTTTCCATATGCCAAGTCTAGTGGTGCAAACCAGATGTGATGTCAGGCTGTGCCTGTGGGTGAGGAAGACTGAGCAAAGACCTGGTAAGTAGGGTACTTCAGAGAGCAAGAACATATTGGGGACAGCATGGCTGGAAGCCCTGTGGCTTCTAACTGTGACTTAGAAGAGGAAAAGAGTGCCTAAGGTTGTAATACTGGACAGAAGTAGGAAATAACAGTTAAGGAAGATCTAAGGCCTGGGGCACCATTACCCATAACTTGGGATTAAAAGATGATTACAATAATAAGCTACTAAAAAAAGTGAAAATAAAAATTAATAAGCAAAGGAAGAAAGAAGACTCAATCATAGATAGTCCCTATGGTGTAAAAGAAGAGCTGGGTTCATATTTGGAAGAAAATAGTGAAATTAAAAACAACAAAAAAAAAAACACATTCTCGTGCAACATCAAATGTTCACAAGTCCAAAAAGAGTTCTGGAAAAACTTTAGAAAAGGACTTCAAAAACCAAATAAGAGAGGTTAAGGAAAAAATAGCCAAAAAAAAATAAGAGCAATGCAAGAGAATTGTGTAAAGTAAGTTAACCAATTGGGAAATGAGATCCAAATTTTTAAGAAAAAAATATTTCCTTGAAAACTAGGATTTGGCAAGGAGAATAGAATGATGTTATAAGGCACCAAGAGGGGAGAGAAATAAAAAGAATGAAAAAAAATAAATGTCTGAAATATCTCATTAGAAATTCAATTGAGGGGTGGCTAGGTTGGCACAGTGAATAGAGCACTGGCCCTGGAATCAGGAGGGCCTGAGTTTAAATCTGGCCTCAGACACTTAACACTTACTAGCCAGGTGAACTTGGGCAAGTAACTTAATCCCAATTGCCCTGACATCCCCCTCCAAAAAAAATGTAATTATGGGGATGGCTAGGTGGCACTTTAGTGAATAAAGCACTGGTCTTGCAGTCAGGAGGACTTGAGTTCAAATCTGGCCTCAGACACTTAACACATAATAACCTTTTGACCTTTGGCAGGTTACTTAACCCTAATTGCCTAGCCTCCCCCCCTCCAAAAACCAAAAAAAAATAAAAGAAAGAAAAGAAATTCAACAGATCTGGAGAATTGTTTGAGTACTTGAAAGTTATGATAAAAATACTTTGGATGCAATATTATAAGAAAATATTAAGGGAAATTTCCCTGAAGTTTAACAACAACAAGGTAAAGTAGAAACAGGAAACAAAATCTACTATTCACCAGTTGAAAGAGATCCCAAGAGGAAAACTTACAAGAATATCATAACTGAGTTTTAAAACTCCCAGATTAAGGAGAAAATATTTCAATCATCAAGAAAAAAACAATTAACTACTGTCAAGATACAATCAGAATTTCATAGGACCTAGCAGCTTCTATACTAAAAGATCTTGGAACATTATATTTTGAAGAGCAAAAGAGCTGAGGTTGTGATCAAGAATAACTTATCCAGCAAAGTTGAATATAATCCAATATAGTTGAGTATAATCCTATAATAGAAAAAAAAAATGTAAATGCAATGAATTGAAAGACTTTCAGGTATTTGTGACAAAAAGACCAGAACTAAATGGAAAATTAAACATATAAGATCTGGAAGAAATATAAGGAAAACATTAAAGAACAATTATAAGGGACTCATTAAGATCAAACAGTTTATTTATATGTGAAAATGTTATCAGTATTCTTAAATTTAATCATTAATTAGCATAGTTTCAGAGAAAGGTTGGGTATGACGGTGTGTTTCTGAAAAAACAAAATTGGGAAAGAATATATTAAAATATATAAAAAGAAAAAATTGCATCATAAAACTGGGGTTTAAAAAGAAATGAAAGAGAAGAAGCAGGTGGAAGTGGAGGGCTAGTAGTGCTGGGACCATATTCTCATTTGATATGGGTTAAAGATGGAACATTTTATATACATGTGTGTTATACAAATATATGTACATATATATTATATAAACATATATATGTATGTATGTATGTGTGTATATGTATATATATATATATACTATAAAACTTTTGTAAACATAAGAAATAAAAAGACTAGGGGACAGGATAAGGAAGGAACTTTCAGAAAGGTGTAGATTAAGATTTAGAAGGCTAGGGGAAATGATAAAGGAGTTAGTCTTAGCAAGGGAGTGAGAATGAGGAATAGGAGCATAAAGGAGGGGGTAAGATAACAATAATAGTGTAAAAGGAGAGGTTGAATAAGACAATAGTGAGTAAAAATAAGATGGAAAAAAATCACAAATAGTAACTATAATTTTGAGTTTGAGATGGAAGAATTCACCCATAATATGAAACAGCAAAATGGTTAAAAGGATAATTCAATAACATTCTCTTTACAAGAAATACATTTAAGAATGAGAGATATACACAGAGATAAAATGGATGGTCAGAGTAGAAATTATGCTTATGTCAATCAAAAAAGGCTGGGGTAGAAATCATGATTTCAGACAAAGTTAAGACTAAAATAGATTTAATTCAAAGAGATAACCAGTGTAACTACAGTGTGATAAAAGCATAGACAATGAAGCAATATCAATAATGAAGTATATGCACAAAATTCTATAGCATCTATTTTTTTTAAAGAAAAGTTAAATGAATTACAGGTAGAGATAGATAGTAATACCATAACAGTGGGGGGACTTTAAGCTTCCTCTCTCAGAACTAGATAAATCTAGAAAAAAATAAGAAAAAAGACAAAGAAATGAATAGAATTTTAGATGAACTAAATATTTTAGATCCCTGGAGAGAACTGAATGGAAATGGAAAGAAATGCACCTTTTCTTCAGTGGTTTATGACACCTTTACAGAGATTGACCATATATTAAGACATAAAAACTTTATAATTAAAATCAGAGATATCGAAAATACCTTTTCAGATCACAATGCAATAAAAAATTGTATTTAATAAGGGATGACAACCCTGCAAAAATGATTTGAAGATTATACAACCTAATCCTAGAGAATGAGTGGGTTAAAGAATAAATTACAGAAACAATCAATTAAAGAGAATGACAATAATGAGACAACATATCAAAACCTATGGGACATAACAAAAGCAATAATCAGAAGAAAACGTATATTTCCAAATGCTAACATCAATAAAATAGAGAAAGAGCAGACCAATGAATTGGGAATACAATTAAAAATATCTAGAAAAAGAACAAACTAAAAATCCTCAATTAAACACTAAATTGGAAATCCTAAAAATTACAGGTGAAGTTAATAAAATTAATTGAAAAAGCACAAAATTAATAAATAAACCTGGGAAGTGGTTTTATGGAAAAAAAGTAAAATGTATAACCATCTGTTATTTTGATTTTAAAGAGAGAGAAGGAAGAAAAGAATATCACTAATACCAAAAATGAAGCATGAATATCCCATTAATGAAGGTGAAAATAAGCAATTATAAGGATTTATTTTGCCCAATTATGTGCCAATAAATTTAACTATTTAAATTAAATGAAAGAATATTTACCAAAAAAAAAAAGCAGAAACTGCCTAGATTAGCAGTAGAGGAAGAATAGGATATAGGAAATAGAATAGAATAGTATGCCTAATAGACCTATTAAAAAGTAAATTGAACAGGTCTAAAATGAACTTTCTAAGAAAAAGCAACATATCCAGACAGAATCACAGAATTCTATCAGACATTTAAGGATCAAATAATTCCAATATTAAATAAATTATTTAGAATAATAGGCAAAGAAGGCATCCTGCCAAACTACTTTTAGGAAAAAATATGATACTAATACCTATCTTGTTAATGAATATGAATGCACAATCCCTGACTGAAATACTAACTAAAAGATCACAACAATATTTCACAAAGATTTTAGTTTATGAGAAAGTGATATTTATACTAGAAATGCAGGGATAGTTTAACATAAGGAAACCTAATGACTTAATTCATTATATCAATATTAAGGTAACTAAAATCATGATTATATAATAGATTTAGAAACCATTTTTGATAAAGCTCAATACTCATTTATGTTTAGGAAAAACTTGAAAGTTTTGCTATAATTGTGTTTTTCCTTAAATTAATATTTTTAAGTATTTAAAACCATCAGCAATCATTATTTTAAATGGGGATAACCTAGAAGACTTCCCAGTAAGATCAGATGTGAAGCAAAAATTCCCACTGTCACCAATCTCATGCAATATTGTATTGGAATCCTAGCAATAGCAATATGAGAAAGAGAGAAAAAAGAAATAGAAAGAATCAGAATAGAAAATAAGATGATAAAGCTATCTCTTTCTGCAGATATGATAACATATTAGAAAATCTGAAAGACCCAAATAAATATTAGTTGAAACACTAATTTTCTCAAAGTACCAGGATATAAAGTAAATCTACATATATTTAGTATCCCTATATGTCACAAACAAAACCCTGCAAGAAGGGATAGTAAGAAATACTCCATTTAAAATGACTTTAGACAGTATAAAATAGCTGAGAGTATACCTGCCAAAACAAACTCAGAAACTATCTAAACAAAATGATAACAAATATATAACTTTTTATACAAATAAAATCAGATTGAAATAATTGGAGAAATATTAATTGTTCATGGGTATATGAGGCTGATAAAAAATGATAATTTTACCTAAACTGATTTATATATTCAGTGCTATGCCAATTAAATTGCAAAAAAATGTACTAATTAGAAAAAAATGAAATTCATTTGAAAAAAAAACAAAAAGTTAAGAATATCAAAGGAACTCATAAAAAATGTGAAGGAAGTATGTTTCAGAGTGTGAGATCTAAAACTATATTATAAGGCAGTAATTATCAAAACTATCTTGTACTGGCTAAGAAACCAAAAAGGTAGATCAGTGGAACAGAGTAGACATTCAATTTATAGCAATATGTGAATATAGTAACCTTGTATTTGACAAGGGTAAGAGACTTAAGTTTTGGGACTAGGAATTCAGTATTTGATAAAAGTTGCTGAGAAAAGGAACACAGTCTAGTAGAAAATTGAGCATAGTCCAATATCTTTCATTCTTTACCAAGATAAGGTCAAAATGGATACATGACCTAGATATAAAGAGAGAAGTTGCAAAAAAAAATTGAAGAACATGAAACATATTACCTATTAGACTTATGGATAGGGAAAATATTTATGAATAAACAAGAGTTAGAGAACAGTGTGAGGTATAAAAAGATCTGCAATTATAACCAAAAATAACCTGCCCAGCAAAATTGAATAAAATTCTTCAAGTGGAAAAAAAATGGAATATTTAATGAAAGAGTACTTCAAGCATTTCTGAAGAAAAGACCAGAGCTGGATAGAAATTTAACTTTGAAATACAAGACTCAAAAAAAGCGTAAAAAGGGAAACATTAACAAGAAATCATAATTGATGCAATAAAATTCAATTGTTTACTTTTCGATGCAAGAAGATAATATATGTGTCTTCTAAGAATTTTTACATTAGCAAGGCAATAAGCAAAAAGTTGCAGGAATGAGTTAACTATGTTGGGATGATACAAAAAAAAATATCGGCAAGAAAGAGGGTTTGCCCTGGGAGAATGAAAAGAAAAAAGATAAGGGAGAAGGAAATGGCAGAATGGGGAAAATTAATCTCACATAAAATAGACCGTGCAAGGAAGAGTAGAAAGAAGTAGTATAGTTTTTATATAGTAGAAAGGAGAATGAGGGTGGGGAGTTGGGAAAGCTTGATAACTACATCTTTAATTGGTTCAAAGATGGGAATAGATAGATGTACAGATAGATATGTAGATAGAGGGAAATATATATATATTGACAGGTAGATAGATCTATCTGTATAAACACACACACACACATACACACACACACACACACACACACACACACACACACACACACACACA
>NW_027187284.1:3300044-3314280 GCF_028583685.1 Petaurus breviceps papuanus | reverse complement strand
CACACACACACACACACACACACACACACACACACACACACACACACCCCATGGTAATAGAAATCTATCTTGTCCAACAGGAAAGTAGAAAGGGAAAAGGACAAGAAAAGTCAGGGTGGGAAAGGAGGGTATAAAAGAGAGGACAGAGAAAAGAAAGCAGTGTTCTGAAGCAAAATAAACTTTAGAGGAGGGACATGATAAAAAGAAAGAGAGAAGGATAAAGAGAAGAAAGTGGGATATAGGGTAATGAAAAGTTAGTGGTCATAATTGTGAATGTGAATGGGATGAAGTCACAGAAATGAGTCGATATCAGAATGGATTAGAAACCAGAATCCAGCAATATGTTGTTTACAATAAACACACTTGAAACAGAGAGACATACACAAGTTAAAATAAGAGGCTGGAGAAAAATTTATCATATATCAGCCTAAATTTAAAAAAGGCAGGGGTAGCAATAATGATCTCAGTCAAAGCAGAAGCAAAAATAGAGAACATTAAAAGGATAAGCAGGGGAACTACATGTTGCTAAAAGGAAGTGTAGACAATGAAGTAAAGTAAATACTAAACAAATGTACCATCAAATTTTTAAAAGGAAAAAATAAATGAATTAAAGGAAAGGAAGAGGAAAGGAGAGAATTTGAAATTCATATTAAAAAAGATAGTTTAAATAATTGTATATGTAATTGGAAAATATTTAATGAAATAAAAGGAATAATAAAAAAAGAATATCAAGTCTCCTTACAGTGTCAAATGTCTTGTCACTGTAGTCCATGTTACACAATGTAATAAAAGGATATTCCTTAAGATTTCTAACAATTTCTATTCCCTTACTCATTGCCTTTAGAATGAAACATAAACTCCTGTTTTTAGCATTTAAAAATCTTCATAAAGTAGTTCCAACCTGTCTTCCCAGATTCATTGAGCATTATATTCCCTCCTGAATGTTGTGATGTAGCCAACCTGAGTTTCTTCCCATTTCTTACTTCACAATACTCCTCCCTCTTTCCTGCTTTTGTATTAGCTATTTGCTTTGTGTAGAATCCACTCACTCCTCACATGTCTGGTATATACAATTACTCTGTCCTTTCAAGACCTAATTCAGGAAACACTTTATACATGAAACTTTTTCTGATTCCCTGACTATTGTCTCCCTCTTAAACCATATTTCACTTAACTACTTTGTATTTATTCTATTTTATTCTACACATAGGACTTTTTTTTCTCCCTTTGCTCCTTGAACATGGGAATTTATTTTTCTCCCTTTTCAACTGTCTTCAGTCAAAACTTCTTTTTTTTGCTTTTTGTTTGGAGGGCAATTGGAGTTAAGTGACTTGCCCAAGGTCACAGGGCTAGTTTTTGTGTTAAGTGTCTGAGGTCAAATTTGAACCCAGGTCTTCCTAACTCCAGGTCCAGTGCTCTATTCACTGCGCCACCTAGCTGCCCCAGTCAATCCCTCTTTTAATTCCCTCCTCTCTACTAGTTAAGTCAAGGGGAAACAAATTCTTCACAGATTATGCTTTTCTCCTCCTACTGTGTGCTCAGGAAGACCTTTCATTTGATCTCTAACTCTACCCAGTCCCTCTCAACCTTGAGTCTTGCACATAGAGTTTAAGAAACTTGACTCCATTTGCAACAATAATTTACTCAGCTTTAGTCTATGGGCAAATTCCCACTAGTCTATGTGTGTCATTTCTTTGTCATTTTAGGAACTTATCAAAAGTTATTTATGAAAATCATAACCATGGGTTTCTCTCCAAAATATATGTCATGGAACTCAACTAGGATACTGTAACATTTGAGACAAAGGTTTAAACGTCTGGCCTAGTTATACTCTGTGTACCTCCAGACAATCATTGACATACCCCATTTGCTCTACTGGATTCTGTATTAGCATAAAACCATGGAGCATACACCACATATTATCAAATATTTTTATATGAAACAATGTCAAGAGGATCTAATAATGTTATTTGTAAAGCAATTATCCCAGTAGCTGTCATGTAATATATGTGTGTGTGTGTGTGATGTGGGTGTGTGCACATATATACATAAATGTATATATATATATATTATATATATATATATATACACACACACATATGAGGTAGAAGTAGTAGTAGTAATTATAGTAGCAGTGGTAGTAGTAGTAGTAATGGTCAAGGTAGTGGTGGCAGAGGTGCTGCTGATGGGAAATTAAACCTTTCATTGTTTTTCCTCAGATATTAAAAAGTAAATTTACAACTAACAGTTTTAATCTGAGTTCTTTTTCTCCACTAAGTGGCCAGTTTCTATACTTAGACATTATTTATGGAGATTACTTTGACCAAAACCTTCAGATACTTATTGGCTGTTTCACTATAGCAGCTACTTCCACAGCAAGATGCTCTTTTTTCTGTTTTGTCATTCCTCTATTTTTTGCATTGCCACACACAAGTTCTATATTTCTGAGACAACTGAACTCAGACCCCAAGAGAAAAATCAGTAAACTGCTTGCATGGCATGTGTGATCCACAATAATTGGTTTCATTTTTTTTTTCACAAAATTATTTGATCCTCTTTTCCAAGTAACATTGATTCTTAGTCTGAAGTTTAGAGGAAGATACAGCTTTAAAGATCATTTAATCCAACCCCCATCTTTGTATAGGTGAGGAAACTGAGGCTCAGTGAAGGAGCAAGGCTTATTAATATCACACAGGTACTAAGTGGCAGAATTAGGTTTCCCAGAGTGAAAACTCATTTTCCTCCCATTACACCATGATATCAATTCACAAATAATTAAAAACATAAATTATTCAGTTTTTAAGGTGTGCTGTTCTTGGTAGTAAGAGTGATGAAATGAATAGAAATATTAGAAATATAATAGAAATAATAGAAATGAATAGAAATAGCTCATTCTAATGGTATGAAAGAACCCACCTAAAGTTGTGTGTTGTTGTTCAGTTGTTTCAGTCATTTCCAATTCATCACGATCCCATTTGGGGATTTCTTAGCAGACATACTGAAGCTGTCATTTCCTTTTCCAAATCATTTAACAGATGAGGAAATGGAGGCAAACAGGTTTAAGTGAGTTACCTAGGGCCACACAGTCAGTAAGTGTCTGAGGCTGGATTTGAACTCACGAAGATGATTCCAGACCTAGCATTTTATCCACTGGGCCATCTAACTGTCCAACTCAAACACTCTATCCACTGCACCATCTAGCTGCCCATTGCTTTTAGGCAGAGTTTGTGGTCAGGTGTTGTGTGTGTATGTGTGTGTGTGCCAGAATTACATAGGAATGCATCTCCACTGACTTTAAGAAAGAGCAAATTTTAGTCTTAGGCAGAAATAGACTCCTACCCATTCTTGACACTACTACTTGGCTAGTGGATTATGAAGGGAGCTTCTCTCAGCTGAATCATCTTGAAGTGTCCTCTGTACTTATCTCTGTTGACTATAGTCCTTCCTAAGTAAATCTGGCTAAGTAAATCTCTTACTGTTACCTGATGAATGACATGTTTTGTTTCAATTTGTTCTAATAACTACTAACCTACCGAGGGACTGACCTGAGTAGGGCCCAGCTTCAAACACCAAGCAATTTATCATGAACTCATGAGAATTCCTGATACCTAACAATTGAAAAGCCATGCTGGCAAGACTTTTCAGCCTGTAACTGATCACACTAATATAGCACTTGTCTATTAACTTTGGTGCTCAATCTGCCATCCTGCTTCACAATTTTTTGAGGGGAAAGAGATGGAATCCTGGGCATTGGATGACAAAGGCAAAGGATGATCTCTAATCTGTAAATGAGAAATTGAGCTAAGGGAATGTTTAAGATTATCTCCTACAAGAGGTCTAAATCACTCAGGCTCTACAAGCTTATAACTTAACCCTACCTGCTTTCTTCTGTTCAAGAGAGATTTAAACTGAAAGTGGAAAGTGATGGGGGAAAAAATCACTTACATTTTCCAAGATAGATCCAGTAATTCACAGGAGACAAGATCCAGATAAAGAATCAGCAATGAAACTCATGACCTCAGATATCTACAGAAATGTGTGGCATGTAATGTAATTTTTAGAAGAAACCAGAGATTTTAAAGCAAGGGTACAAATTTTTCCTTGGAATATTACAATTAAAGAGTATATCATATTCAAAAGTAACAGAATAGACAAAAACAGCAATGGGATAGTATTTCCAATCAAAAAGACATGACATGACATGACATACCAAGTCCATAAGTGAAGAGCAATCAATAAAGGGAAAAAAAACAGAAAATGTGTTGTAGTCATCATACAAGGACAAAGGAGGAAATGGATGATGATTTGGAGAGAAATGTGACAAACCTGCACAAAAGCATGACATAATAGTGAAGGGAAAAATTTAACTACATGGACATCTATTTTGTTTATATTTAGTGTACACTTATAGGGGCAATGAAGGAGAGATATATGATGACAACAAAGATAGTAAGACTAAATGAATTTTTTTCTGAAGATATGTAATCTTGTATCAATACTCTCTAACTCCTTCCTAATAAATGATTCTTGAAGACAAATACAGTTATACATTGCTCTTTTTCTGTCCCCTAGCACTTATTAGAATGTGAGGCAAACTCTTTGTTTTTCTTTTATATTTCTATATCATCATCAGTTAAAATTCTATAAGACCAAGTTCAATTTGAAAATATCATAATCACATGATGCTCCCAGACAGAAGTGATTCTCCCTTCTGTGTATTCTCAAAGAACATTAATATATAGCTTTAGATACACATATAAATATATAAATAATGATATACACACACTCATATATAGTCTAACAAAATTTATATATGCATGCATATACATATGTACATGTATATATATATATGCATATTCATACACATATACATATACACATGTGTATGAATATATATGTGCATATATACAGAGATAGAGATAGATAGAGATATACAGTGCTGGGTCTCAGGGCAAGGACACTGAGTGCTCTCCTCCATCAAGGATGTACTTTTTTTTTCTGGACACATGTACACAATGATCAGATCCAGTCCTACAAGAGCTTGGCCTCTAATGAGAGTGTCAGACAATTTTTTTTCACATTTTTTGATTATCACACACACACACACATACACACACACACTGGTGTCCCACAAAGAAAAATTACTTATAGGTTAGATTAGGCTCATATCTGAGGTCTCCCTAAAATGGAATGTAGAAAGCTATTCAATTTATAATATGAATCAGATATGCATTAAAAAATGCAGAAAGATTGAAAATATGATATATAATTCATAATTACTATTGTACTTCCCAAGAAGTTGAGACTTATGACCAACATAAAGTATTTATGACACCATCAAATCACCACTGTATCTTTCACCTCAGCACTGCACTATAAAAAACATTCTCTACAGGTCTATGCCTTCTGGACATCATCTCACTGTCAAGGGTATGATCACTGATGCAAAAACTGGCCTGCCACCACTCATTTCTACTAATGGACTCATGCTCCTTGGATACCTTAAGGTTTAGATCAATGTTTAGTAATATATTCTTAGGGAAGAAATATAAATCAGGAAAGACATCCAGAGGCACAGATTTAAGATCACCTAGTTGCTTCCCTACCACCAGATATCATATGGGAATAGTAATGGTTGCACATATGGATAGCGTGGTGCTAGTGGGTAGAGACAAACTATTTTCTTGGCATTGATGATCAGGCCAAAATTAGCACAAGCAGCAGAGAATCTATCCATACTCTGCTGCCTCTCAGTCTCAGAGACCACTTTGAGTGCACAATTGTCTGTGAACAAAATGTGAGGCACCAGCTCCCTCTCCTTGAAATAATGAACAGAACAGTGAGAGAATACAACTTCAATTGACTTTTTTGATTTGACAAAAAGGTCCCACCCCAAATTTCACTTACATTTACTTTTGGGAAACAAATGCAATTAAAGTAACAGAAGATAGTTGGGAGAAAAGCAGGATATAAACCAGTAGAAATATTAATTGAGGGGTGGGGGTAATCAGGAACTTCAGAGAACTGAATCAAGGGAGGTAAATAGGCTTTGTAAAGGAAGGGTTACATTTAAATAATTTTAGCTCCTTCCCTGTGGTTAGTTAAGAGTTTTGATGATGCTCTCCAGTTCCTTTCTTTTTCCTTCCAGGTTTCCCCACATCCATACTAATATAAAAGTCCATTGCTAACTTCAGCTCCAATGATCTGACCCAAATACCACAACAGACAATTTCAGTCACTTACTTTTTTTAGAGAGATAAATACTGACCAATGAGGGACCAGTTTTTAAAGCATGTGCATTATGTTCTTCCTTGTACCACACAAAGTGTACCAAACATAGTATACCTTGTACCAAGCTCTTCCTAGTACCAAATATAGTGGAAGCTTGATAAATCTACTTCTAAGTATGCACTTTAGAAAATGTCTTCCTCCTTTCATAGCATGTGGCAGTATCCTCTGACTATTTGCTGTAAGCTTACTGCATGATGACAAAAAGTCTTTTTAATTGGCTCCTGAGCTAGACCTGAATGTGCAAAGAAAAGGTTGAGCTCTCTCTGTCTCTGTCTCTCTTTCTGTCTCTGTCTGTCTGTCTGTCTCTCTCTCTCCTCTCTCTTCTGGACCTTTTAAAATAAGAACCAAGAACTACGTGGTCTGTCTACTTAGGTGGACAGGTCAAGGCAGTCACAACTACTTTTGCCTACTATGGCTGCTTTGTCTCCCAACATGGCCCTCCTGTGGCCCTGGATGCATGAAACCTGTGCTTCTGCCTTTTTTATTGTATTTTATTTTTTATTGATTTTATGTGAATGTGTATTAGAGATAGAATAGACTAGGTTATGATCTTGTGATCTCTGAAAAATCAGAAGAACCAACAAAGTACCCCTTGGCACCCAGAGTGGGCAATAGCAATAAAATAATTAATAATAATAGTAATGGGGCAGCCAGGTAGCACAGAGAGTAAGAGCACCGGCCCCAGAGTCGGGATTATGTGGTATTGAATCTGGGCTCAGACACTTAGCAACCACCCAGAAACACCTGGCCGTGTAAACTCGAGCAAGTTACTTAACCCCAATTGCTTAGGAGTAGCCAGGGGGCTCAGTGAGTAAGAGCACTGTCCCCAGAGTCAGGATGACCTAGGATCAAATCCAGACTCTGATATTTAGCACCACACCCAGAAATAACTGGCCGTGTAACCTTGAGCAAGTTACTTAAACCTGATTGCTTAAAATAATAATAATAATACTAACAACAGTTTGATATTTATAAAACACTTACTCTGTGCTAGACATTATGCCAAGCACTTTATAATTATTAGCACATTTAATCCGCACAACATCTGTGGAAGATAGTTACTATTATTATTCTCATTGTATAAGTGAAGAAACTGAAGCAGAGGTTAAATGACTTGCCCCAGGTCACCCAGGTAGTAAGTGTCTGAGGCTGCATTTGAACTCAGGCCTTCCTGACACCTTGCCCAGTGCTCTATCCATTGGGCAAAGTAGCTATCCCAGTGTACAAGTGACCTGCTTGACCCAGCCCAATATCTTTCCTTTCTCTACATTCTTTGCCCCTCATTTCTAATTCTTTGATGTTTATCTATTGTTTTTTCTCAATATTACAAATATCTGTGGAGGTTTTTAGTAATCACTAAATTTGATCTAGATCGATGTCAATGCCTTCAGGAAATAAAGATTTTCTTTTCACGTTGCATTTCTCGAATGCACTTATGAAAATACAAGTTGAATTATCATAGGCCTAAATTTAAGCATCAGACTAAAAGAACAAGAAAAGGAGACTTAGATGTATCCTATAAACTGACTATGAGGTGAGGTGATACAGTAGCTAGTCTAGCAATGGGTCTGATGTCAGGAAGAACTGATTTCAAATCTGCCCTCAAATACTTGCTGTACAACCCTGAGCAAATCACTTAACCTGTTTGCCTTAGATTCCTCAATCAAAAAATGAGGATAATAAGAGCACCTTTCTCCCAGGGTTACTGTGAGGAACAAATGCAATAATATTTGTAAAACACTTAATACAGTGCCTTGCACATAGTAAGTGGTTAAGAAATGCTTATTTCTTTTCTTCCTGTCTGTCATCAAAGTGAATAATGATAGAAACCTAATGGTGTAGTTACCAAGCAAGTCTTTTTGAAATTTCGTATCATCCATTGGAGGAAAGACCAGGCTATTTGCAATCATTAGCACAAAATACTATTTAGTGATTGTCTGCATCTACCAACCTCTACAGAGGTAAAGTAACTTCCTCTGAGTCACACAGCTAGTAAGCATCAGAGAATGGATTTGAACTCAGGTCTATCCAGACTCCATGACGGCACTCTATCTATTCTGCCAGCCTAGGTGCCTTAATGAACACAAGGCTATGTTGTGTGTCATATATAGCAAAGCAAATAGCTGACAAGTTGGATTTGGGGAATTTTCATTGTAGATTCACATACAAGTAGTACCACAACTTGTATGTTAACTTAGGGAACTTAACATTTATTTTGTATTTGTCATGTATTTGTTCCTTTGGCAGTCTGATGAAACATAAGGATCGTTTCTCTGAATATTTTTTTTTCCTTCAAATTCATAAAATATATAAAATTATAAAGGAAACAAAATATTCAAATACAGTTATCCAAATAAATTTTAAAAACAAGTTGATGGATTACAGATTAAGAACCTTTGCTTTAAATAAATGAATGTTCATATCATGTAGAAATCTTATACCGTGTTTCTCCAATAATAAGACCCATCCCGAAAATAAGCCCTCCCCTTACTGTGTAAGATTCCTCTAAAATAACCCCTCCCCCTTAAATAAGCCCGATTGAGATTGCTACTGTAGTGAAGGTGATCCCCTGCGCTACACTATGGTACCCTCTGTATGCACTGTCCCCCCCACTTCCCCTGTGAAACGCACCGCCGCGCTCCGAGCTGCATCCAATCAGAGCTGCAGCAGTGAGCGCGTCATCCTGTTCTTCCCCAGTGATTTGCTTATTGAATAAAGGTACATTTTTTTGTTCATATTTACCTGTTTATTAAAATTGCTGTCAATGTTCATTAAAATAAGCCCTCCCCTGAAAATAAGCCCTCTGGTGTTTTTCTGTCCAAAAAACATAATAAGACAGTGTCTTATTATCGGGGAAACACGGTAGTAGCTCTATAGTGTTAGGTGCAACAAAGCATCAAGTTGTTTTTTTGTCATTGCCTTGCATTTCCTGATTCTCTTTTATGCTGAATATGAAGGGAAATTCTCATTGATTTGGGCTGTTTCTATACACAAATACATTAAACAGTCATTTTCTTCTAATAGTTAATTGATTCCAGGTACTTGGTCCCATCACTGAGTTGTTTATCAAGAATGATCATATAATCATTCAATTCATTTTTTAAAAACAATGAGATCTGAGGTGCTTCAAGATATTCTAGATACAAAAATAAAATAAAGGAGGAGAGGGGACTGTTTTGTCATAATACTAACAGTTTAGGGAGTAGAATACTGTCAAAAGTCATGTTTAATTTTGAAACCTTTTTAACTGTACTCTCAATTGGCTTATAGTTAGGGATTCAGATAGTACAGATAAGAGTAGGTTGGGTCAACTCCTCCCTCTCCCACACAAAGACAGACAGATAGATAGACACTAACACAGACACACAAAAAACAGTCATGGTACTTTCACTGGGTGTTGATGGATGGAACCTAAATTCACTTAAATAAATATTATTAATTCATCAAATATAGACATGGTTTAAATCACCTCTTTAAACAAAGTGCCCTCAAAGGACTGCTTTTGTTCATTTAATTAGGAGGTTCTTTTTCCTTTAAAAGTTGGGAGATGGCAGTATTAATAACTTTTATTATATGTGTGTTTGCTTTTTGCTGTGACAAGAAAGAGAATGCAGAAGCTAGTAATGAAAGAGTCAAGGGGCTCTTAATGTTTATTTTATTTTTTTTTCTTTTTATCGCAACAAAGGAAAATAATCTAGTGGTAGGAGACCAAAAGTGCTAAGAACTTGAGTCAAGCAGGCTAAAGGGATAGAAAAATGTAATAAATAGTGAACAGGCTGCCCCATTCAATTCCTGTCTTTCTACTCTAAGAAGCATCAAAAGTGAAACCCCCTAAAGAAACAGTCTGAATTCTACCCTAATGGCTCATATTTAAGTGGAATGCTCAGCACTACAGCAGTCTCAGCTGCCCCACACTCAGAACCAAAACAAATTGAACATCACAAGGCACTTGGGGGAAAGAACAGCAATGAATTTGAAAAGCCTAGTTGATGGCCTCAAGTAGCTTCCTTGGTATTAATAAAAGAGAAAGAAGATTCATTGAGGTCTAGGTGAAAAAAATCAGTCCTGTCTGAATGAAGTCTCCATATCATTCTGAAGGATCACCCCTACACAAGTCTTTGCTTCCCCCTAGGCAGTGGAAATAAGAGGCTTCCAAAAAAGTGTCTCTCATATCCATGAAAAACTAAGGGTGAGAATGAATCATATTTCTCTTTTTTGCAGCCCACACAGATGCAATCACCATCTTCTCCAGAAAGAGTGGCTTGGGTGTGGTGTGTGTGTGTGTGTGTGTGTGTGTGTGTGTGTGTGTTTTTCACAGTCTTACTTGCAGTCAGTACCAATTCACAATTCAAAAAGGCTGCTTTCTGAAATAGCTTTGAAAGATTTATTTTAAAATAGGGGGAGGGGAAGATGCTTTTGGAAAAAAATGGCAAAGGAAAGATTGGTTTTGAAACATATTGAAAGAACAATTAAGAGAATGAATTCTTAGCAAGCTCTGAGCATTATGCACAGTGTATCAGAAGAAGACAGTTCAGAGTAATATTTATATACTATATATAAATATTAGTGTACCTACTTTTCTTTACTTTACCACAAAATCTTTCTCCATTGCTTGAATCAAATATCTAATGACTTTGACAAGACTAAAATAAAGAGAAAAGACCCTTAAATAATTGGGCCATGATTGCTTTTTAGATTAAGCAGTCTGGCATAGTGGATGGAGAGCTTGCCTGAGAGTCTGGAAGACTGGGGTTCAAGCCTTATTTGTGTTCCAGGGCAAATCATTTAACTTCCTAAAGGTACTTACCATCACCACCTCCCCTACTCATCCCAGCAACTCTTTAGATCTATAATATGTAGAGAAGCTAATACCATGTGTTGGTAAAGGGGTTTACTCACAGAAATACCCTACACTGAAAAAAAATTTAATTTGAAGAGAAAGAGAGAAGAAGGAGGGAGAGAGAAAATTACTGAAACTTAAAACTGCACTAAGAATTTTCTAATATCTTGAATTCTCTTCATCAAGTTCAAGGATAAATTTTGTATGCTACACGGTTTTTGAGATCTCCATAATTTATTGTATAGTCCTCCCTCCACTAATGTGATCATAGCATTATGATACCACCTTACCTTATGTGATTATTTTTCTCTCCATTTCAGTGGAAAGTTTACTGCAAAGATTATTCACTCAAAGTCCTGGAAACATTCCTCTCATTCTTGGCTGTATCAAAGTAGCACCCTAACTCCCCTAGAGCTGTCACCCTCGTTATGTGACTTGCCCAAGACCTTTGTAAGTTAAAGGCATTTTCTATCAGGCTCTTTACACTGCTTTTCCTACTAAAAGCATTGTTGGGAACATGTTACTGCCTCCTTGTGCTCACTATGCATCTTTTCAATATCCTCTGGGTAATTTTAAATTTTGATGCTTGTTAAATCATGCTGTTCTGGGCTTTTATATAGCATCGCTGGGTGAATACTGGTGTAATAAGATGGACTTTTGTCATGTAAAGAATTTTGGGACCACTGTAAGTACTGCATGGTTTTCTAAATGTGATTTTGAATCTTCTTCATTTTGTGCAGGACAACACAACACACTAATTCTATTTATACCAGTGGATGAGGCACTCTGTATCTGGAGGGAGCAAGGGGTGTGGATGGCATATCCATACCAGGAGATAAGGATTCATTCTCAGATTGTGCAGCCCTCAGAGAAGGCTATTGTATTAAATTTTAGTGATAAGTGTTGTGGTCCACATACCTTGTGACAAACTGTTGGATTCTCATCCAAGTAAGCTGTAGTGTTTCACTTAAAGGTTCATTAACCAACCTCCTGGGCATTCTCCCAGGAATACCAGCAGCAAGCCATACCACTGACTTCTCCAGAGCAAGTAAAGTACCCTCCTATCCAAATAGGATCCCATCACTTCACCTACTTCTGCCTGCTTTAAGGCATACTTCTTGGGTCCTTCAATATTACCAGGTTGATATTCAATCACTAGGTCAGTCGATAAACATACAACACATCTACTATGTGGCAGGCACTGTGCTAAGTGCTGAAGATTTTTTTTAAAAAGATAAAAGAGTAATTCTTTTCAAAGTATTCACAATATAATGGGGGAAGATAAGTAATCAAATATGTACAAACAAGCTATATACAAGTTATATAAGAAAAAATGAAAGAAGGCATTAGAAATAAGAGAGATTGGAAAAGATTTCCTGCAGAAGATGGGATTTCAGTTAACTCTTGAAAAAGCCAGGGAAGCCAGTAGGCACAGGTGAGAAGAGGATGTATTTCAGGCATGGGGAACAAACCTAGAGTTTGGGCAGTAAAGTTCAAGGAACAGCAAGGGAGACTAATATCACTGGATGAGAGTGTATGATGGAGAGTAAGGCATAAGATGACCAAAAAGATGATAGGAGTGGAATAATTTATGAAGAGTTATAAACTCCAAACAGGGGATTTTGTATTTGATCCTACAGCAATAGAGAACCAGTGAAATTTTTTACATGGAGAGACTTGAGCTTCAGGAAAATCACTTTTTGGGCTTATTGGGATTAGGAAAGATTTGAGACAAAGCAAACTATTGCAATAAGCCAGGCATAAAAAAAATGAGGACCTGTACCAGAATGAGACAGTAGTGTCAGAGAAGAGAAGGGGGCATGTTTATGACATGAAACTTCACCAAAGGTGAAACTGACAGGCCTTGGCTACAGATTGGATATGATGGAATGGTGGTGAGAAAGGGTAAGAAGCCTGAAGGACTGAAAGAATGGTGTTGCCCTTGACAATAATGGTATTTAAGAAGGGGAAAAAGTTTTGGGGGAAAGATAATGAGTTCAATTCTAGACCTGTTGGGTTTAATATGTATAACATCCAGTTCAAGATACCCGAGTGAGATATGGATATGCTGATCCTTGATGCCAAAGTATAAAATACATTCTCAATTTCTATCTTACTATTTGCTCACACCTACTTGCCTCAACCCTACTGCCATTTCCAATATCTCATTTCATATTTGTTCAGAGATCATCATATCCTTAGTCTTGGAACCTTGGTCTATCCTCTGACTCAATTTGACCTCCATCCATTCTTGCTACACTTCAGTGCTTTTTAAGTTCATTACCCTTCTACCTGCTATACTCTCTTCTCTTTCCTATCTCAGCACCTTAGCAAATAAACTCATTTCTGAATTATTGTCTACTCTCAATTCTCTTGTCCTCTTATCACCCAATCACTCCTTGCCAAACTTTATCCAGGCATTACTTTTGAATGTCTATGTACTCCAGTCCTATACACATGCTTATGAATGGAGATAAAAAAATCATAAAACAGAGTTTTGTTATATGATCTCCAGTGGGAATTCACCACAGCAAGACATGCATTTTCTTACTTCTGATTGACTGTCTTTCCCTCTCTCCAGAGTTGTTGGTTGAAAGCTTTTTAAATCTCCTCAATCCTCCTATGGTAATTCTCATATCACTCATCTGAGAACTCAGGTCATATTTCACCAAAAATAATTGAGATCATTCTTCAAGTAGTTCACTTTTTCCCCTCCGGTATCTCATTTCTTTCAGTTACTTTCCCCTTTATTTGCTCCTTTACTCAAGTATCTTAAGTAAAGTATTCACCTTGCCAAAATCAATTCTTCTGATTGTACCTTTTATCAAATTCCTTCCTGACTTCTCTGGTTGATTGACCTTATCATAATTCCTGTTCTCTATCAATTATTTTCAATCTCTCTCCATTTAATGGATTCTTTCTTGTGGGCTATAAACATGCTCATGTCTGACCCCCATTTTTAAAAAATTAAATCCATGGGGCAGCTAGGTGGCGCAGTAAGTAGAGCACCAGCCCTGGAGCCAGGACACAAGTTCGGATTCTGCCTCAGACACTTCAGACACACACACACACACACACACACACACACACACACACACACACACA
>NW_027187284.1:3233831-3300034 GCF_028583685.1 Petaurus breviceps papuanus | reverse complement strand
ACACACACACACACACACACACACACACACACACACACACACACACATCCAGCTGTTTGACCTTGGGCAAGTTACTTAACGCCAACTGCCCTCCAAAAACAAAAAAAAAAATACATTTATTGATTCTACCATCCTCACAAGCTATCATTATATATCTCTCTTCATTTTCATGGGTAAACTCCTGGATAAAGCTGTCTACATTCAATGTTTCCATTCCCCTCTTATTCCCTTGTAAATTCCCTGGAATATGACTGCCAAGTGCATCATTAAAATGAAACTAATCTCTCCATAGTTACATATTTAATTGCTAAATTTAATGTTTTTTTTTTTCTCAATCCTAATTAAAATTTACAACTTGTTATTATTTGTTTTTCTAGACTACTTTGTACTAGATGCACTCTTCTCTCAGGAATTTTGTAATGCCACTCCCTTGGCTCACCTTATACCTTCCTTATCATTCCTTCTAAGATTCATTTTCTAAATTTTTATTCATGTCCCTCCCCAGAGAGTAGACTACCAACCCATCAAAATTCTATCAAAGTTCTCTTTTCTTTCCTCTAGATAGCATATTGTTTATATACCCAGCTTGTTTATCTATCCAACTCCTAAGGATAGGATTATTAACACTATGCAGATGATGAGCAGATCTAAATATCCTATCCCAGCTTCCAATAATGCATCATCAACTGCCTTTTAGACAAGGTAAGTATTAAAAAGGACTTCCCCATATTTTGCCCCATCTTTCTTGTTACATATTCAAGTGCCACTATCTATATGTTTACCATTACTCTTGCCAGTTATCATTTGACTCCTGATTGCTTTTCTATAACTAAATATAATAATGGAATAAAAAATGAATGAGTTTCTCTCAGTCATGTCACACTCTTGGATCTCCTTTATCTAAATGCTATCCAGATTAACAATTAAGCACCTAAATTGTGAAGAGCACTATGGGAGGAGGAAGGGAAGATACAAAGTTCAAACAGCTCACAGCCTCGTGGACCTTACCATATAGCAAGGACTAAGAAAGTAGGAACCTAAATTTATAAAATTTAGTTTTTATTTTATCTTGGGGGTGGTATTTTTGACAGAAACATCATCTTTGATTATTTTCATTGTTTTATAACTTCTCTCTTGAAAATCAAATTATATTGCCTCCAATATACTTTTCTGTTCTATGCCTGATTTTAGATGTTGACACTAATCCCAATTTCATCTTAAATTCCAAAAACACTTCTGGGGAACAATAAATAAAGGAGAATATAAATAAGAATTTCTAGTATTATAGACATTTATAATGTATTATTATAAAGATATAAAATATTCCATTTAGTTTATTTGTTTGTTTTCTTATTTTTATTTACAAGTAGTCTAAGAGGTGTTGATCTCAATTAGCTGTTTATCACAGCAAGCTCCCTCTCCCTTAGGTTGTTTAATTAGGTATAGCTCACAAATTTATCTTCTCACATAAGTTTCTCCACCAGAACTGGTGTTGCCACTGGATACTACACCTCACTCCTTATAAAAGAAGTTAAATGTTTATTGGCTGAGATAAATAATAGACTTTTTAGATCTCCTCATCATGATGTCTACTTTGCAACAATTTAGTTCTCTAAGAAACGATGACAATCACAACTGTGTTTTCCTTTCACCACTAATGCAAACTGTTTTAATAAAATCTGTTTTCTAATTCTGATGTTCTAATTATGAGAAGAGTTCATTTCTTATACATAAGATTGTAACAGGCAAAATGCCGAAGTTTATGCACAAAACTCTTTTTTCTTCTGCTATTTTGCATTTAAATTCTTATCCTTGTAAGTATATAACCACAGAAATATAGTTATATAGATTTTACTACAGATTTTAGCTTTCCATGATTCTAAAACATTCTAATCTGATAAATAATGTCCATTTCCAATAAAATCACTTACTCTCTTGGAGGAAAACTGAAAACATTGCATAATTTCCCAACTGCATTCAAATTCACTTCATTTTATTCAGTTCTGAGTCTAGATCTTTATTGATACATGAGTCATGACCAATAGACATGAATGAACCAAATAGGAAAAAAATATTGAAATATTTATGAATAATTATCAATTTTATTTTAAGTTCATGGACTGTGGATTAAGGTCTCCTGTTTTAAAACTTCTGCAAGGATTATGAAGTCCTCAGGAAGAGCCTAAAACCCCTCAGGTTGGTGATTTGCCATATTTCAAGTTGAAGGTGGGCATTTTCAGAGAGAAATAGTTATGAGAAGTTAGCAGTTCCTCCTGCCCAGACTAATTGCAATAACATGCTGTTTGGTGTCCCTGGCACAATTCTCTTTCCACTTCAATCCTTCCTTTACTCAGCAGTAAATTTACTCAAAGTGATTCTACTAAAGATCAGATTTGAGTCTGTTGTCTGCTCTGCCTGTCTCATAAACACGCTCAAACCACTGTACCTTATTATCATCTCCAAGATAAACTATATCTTCTGTCTGATGGTCAATTTCTTCATAACTTCCCAACATTTCCAGTGTTGTATATGTTACTTCCCTGTACATATTCTTCAATCCAATGACACTGACATCCTTGTTTGTTCCTTGAACAAAATTCTCCCTGCTTGGGCATTGGCTATTTCTCTCACATGCAATGTTTTACCTCCTCATCTTTCCTCTTGGCTTCCAATATCACAGCTAAAATCCCACCTGCTATAACAAACCTTTCCAAATACCTCTTAATTCTACTTTTTTTCTGTTAATTATTTCTTATTTATCCTGCATATCGCTTGATTTTACCTAGTATTTATTCTGTTTTGTCTTTAATGCTATCTCTTTCATTAGATTGTGACCTCCTTGAAGACAGGGGTTGTCTTTTGCCTTTCCTTGTATCCCTACTACTTAGGACTAGCTTGGGCACTTTGGGAGAGATATTGCGTAGTTCCTGACACATAACAGGGCCTTAATTCTTATCAACTAACTAATGAGGCAACCAATTCAACTTCATGCAATAGTCTAGGCAAAATACCTTCTTAATCCAATTGGTTCTGTAAATAGGGCAACACACATGCACACACACACTCTCAAATAAATACACATGCATACATGCATGCGCACTCAAATAACTGCATAGACACACACATGCATGCATATATGCATACATATACACACATATGCAGTGGATAGAGTGCCAACCCTAGATTCAGAAAGACTCATCTTCCTGAGTTCAAATCTGGCCTCACTAAAATAGCTATGTCATCCTGAGCAATTCACTTTAACCTGTTTGCCTCAGTTTCCTCATCTGTAAAATGTGCTGAAGAAGGCAATGCAAAACCGCTCCAGTATCTTTGTCAAGGAAACCCCAAATGGAATCAGTCATGAAGAGTCGAACATGACTGACATAATCAAACAAGCCCAATGGGAGAGGAAGTGTATGTATGTATGTATGTATGTATGTATATATGTATGTATGTGTTGTATACACACGTGTGTACATATGTGGTGTGTGTATTTAGGTCTGACTTGTGATAGTTTGTATAAGTCTGATCAGTCACAATCAAACACATTGAAACTTGTTGACTCTAGCATAGTGGTGTCATTTTGGTCCTCTTTGAGAATGAAGGACAACAACTTGAAATAGTACTTAAATCTCAGCTATATTGTTTACTCTCTGTAAAACTCCAACTCAAGCACTTCTCTTTTCAAGGTCTCATTTTCCTCACTGTGTTAAACCTAATGATTTCTACATTCTCTTCCAGATCTAAGTCCTTTAAATCTCTAAATATCAATGTTATGGAAGTAAACAGTTCTATGTCATGGACCCCTATGAAAGCCTTATGAAGTTTATGAACACTTTTCCAGGAAAACAAAAAGTGTTTTAATACATAAAGTTATAGGATTACAAAGCAAAATAATTATATGCAAACTTGATATTCTTTTTTTTTTAAGGTAGACAACCTACTATCAGAAACGTCTACACAGAAATTAGTGAAGGAAGGAGGAATTTTTGAAATGATAATGTGTACCAAGCTTTGTTTGGATAAATGTTAGATTGGGGTCATGTATTTTCACCATGCCATCTTTTGCAGTAAGGTGAGGCCTAGGCAAAATAGTGAGGTAGGTAAAATTTGTTTTCTAGCCCAGTGCTTGGCACATAGAAAGATCTTAATAAATGTTTGTTGACATGGGAAAAAAATTATCTGGGGTTCCAAAAATGGAAATCAAGGTAGAGGGGCAGGGACAGGCTGTACTTAGATGGTATCATGTCAACTGATGAGGAAATGGTTTGGTAGTGAAGTGACAGAAGACAGTCGTTTGTGAAATATGGCAAGTGAGGCAATGAACAATCTTGACAGTGGGGTTCCATTATGGAAGTGCCAGGCATAAAAATTACAATCCTTCAGGGTTTCATTTCTAATTCTTGGCAGCCTGGTAGCCTATAAGCAGAATAATTTTTAGAGATGAGAATTAAGATTGGAAATTCTAGCTGTATTCTCAATAGCTTTTATTCCTTTTCAGCAGTTATAATAACTAATACCTTTTCTAATTATTTCTTTTCTTCACTTTTTTAGGTATATTTAGAATCTTTTAATCCTTTGCAAATTGTACCATCTCCAATACAGAATTTCTCCATGTATACTTTCTGTAATTCACCTACTCTTTCTGTTTTGCTACTGTGTATCTGCATGTGCCTTTCTCATGTAACATAGTGAAGGATGCCATTTAAGAATCAAAATGTGGTGACTCCTGGAATTAAAGAAGAAAGTAGTTCATTGTAGAAAATATGATGAATTATTTTTTCTTAATTTTATTTTTTCATTGTCCTTTAAGTTTTATTCTTATATTCTCTCTTAGTCAATGTTTACTATAATTTGGATTCATGCCAATATTTCTTTTGGGGGGGAATTTATTTATTTTTAGTTTTCAACATTCATTCTTACAAGATTTTGAGTCACAAATTTTCTTCCTGTCTTTCCCTTAACCCTCACCCCAAGAGAGCAAGCCCACTGAATATCCCTTCCCCCAGTCTGTTCTCTCTTACATCCTCCCCCATCCCCACCCCCTAACTTTCTACTGGGGCAAAATATACAGGCACTATACCCCAGTGCCCAGTTGCATTTAAAAACATTTTTTTAACATTTGTTTTTAAAACTTTGATATATATATATATATATATATATATATATATTATAGCCTCCTGGGTCAGAGACCATAATAACCCTGGTGACCCACTGAACAATCACAAAGTAACAAGGTGTGTGGGTCTTCCTGAAGAACAAATCTTGCACCACAGGCTCCAGGTGTCCACATTCATCCCATTAGGTGGCAGAGCATATTCTCAAATGAGAGAAGGTTCTCAGAGTCACTTAAGCATATCAAAGGGCCTAGGGGCAGGGAAGATCTTCTGATTCCCATTCCCATAACACCCTATCCCTTTTCAAAAGTGGTTGCTTCTAATGAACCTCTCCCCCAGTCTGCCCTCCCTTCTATCATTCCCCTCTAATCCCCTTCTCCCCTACTTTCCTTTAGTGTAACACACCCAATTGAGTGTGTATGGTATTCCCTCCTTAAGCTAAATTCAATGACACTATGGTTGACCCATTCCCTTTCACCTTCCTGCTCTTCCCCTCCATTGTAACAGTTTTCTCTTGCCTCTTTTATATGATATAATTTATGCTCTTCTATCTCTCCCTTTCTCCTTCTCCCAATATATTGCTCTCTCACATCTTAATTTTATTTTTTAGATATCATCCCTTCATATTCAACTCATCCTGTGCCCTCTGTCTATGTATGCATATACATACATATACACACATTGACACACACACATATATATACATATATATTTATACATACATATACCCTCCTATACATACATATGTATGTATGTATACATATAAATACATATATATTATCTTCAACTATCTTCATACTGAGAAAAGACTCATGAGTTACAATTATCATCTTTCCATGTAGGAATGTAAATAGTTCAATTTAAGTAAGTTCTTTTTTTTATTTTTTTTCCTGTTTATCTTCTCATGCTCCAAATTTGAAAGTCAAATTTTCTGACCAGCTCTGTTTTTTTTTTCATCAAGAATGCTTGAAAGCTGTCTATTTCATTGAATGACCAAATTTTCCCCTAAAGCATTATACTCAGTTTTGCTGGGTAGGTAATTCTTGGTTTCAATCCTAGCTCCTTTGATCTCCAGAATATCATATCCCAAGCCTTTCGATCCCTTATTTTAGAAGCTATTAGATCTTGAGTTATACTGATTGTGTTTGCATAATACTCAATTTGTTTCTTCCTGACTGCTTGCAATAATTTCTACTTTACCTGGGAACTTTGGAATTTGGCTATAATATTCATAGGACTTTTCTTTTGGGGATCTTTTACAAGAGGTGATCAGTGAATTCCTTCAATTTCTATTTTGCCCTCTGATTCTAGAATAATGGCTCAATTGTCATTGGAGATTTCTTGAAAGATGATTACTAGACTCTTTTTTCTATCATGGCTTTCATGTAGTCCAATGATGTTTAAATTATCTCTTCTGGATCTATTTTCCAGGTCAGTGGTTTTTACAATGAGATATATCTCATTGCCTTCTATTGTTTTATTTGTTTGGTTCTATTTTACAGTATCTCAAATTCTAATAAAGTCATTGCCTTCCATTTGGTCCAATCTGATTTGAAGGAATTATTCTCTTAACTGAGTTTTTGAATTCTATTTCCATCTGGCAAATTTGGCTTTTTAAGGCATTCTTCTCCTCATTGGATTTTTGGGCCTCTTTTGCCATTTGAGTTAGTCTATTTTTTTTTTTAGGTTTTATTTTCTTCAGTCAGACTGTTGACTAGCTTTTCCTGATTTTCTTGCATCATTCTCATTTCTCTTCCCAATTTTTTCCTCTACTTCTCTTACTTGATTTAAAAATCCTTCTTGAATGAATGTAATGGAATACTATTGCGTCATAAGAAATGAAGAGCAGATGGACTTTATATATACATGGAGAGGCTTATATGAACTGATACTGAGTGAGAACAGCAGGACCAGAAAAAATTTGTACACAGTTCCAGATACAACATATGTGTGATGATCAACTTTGATAGACAGGACTCTTCTCAGAAATGCAGGGCTATAAGTGTACTCCAAAAAACTCATGATGGAAAGAGATATCTACATTCAGAGAAAGAACCAGAAAGAACAGAGTTTGAATGCAGATTGAAGCAGTCCTTTTTGTCCCCCCAAAATGATTCTATGTTCTGATTGCACTTCCTCCATTTGCTCATCTTGCCAGCCAATGACTGGACTTTTGAGCTCTTTGCCATGTTGAACTCTATTTCCAGAGTGGAGAGAACTGTGTCCCAAATTCTGGGGTTTTGCAGCTGTTGTCAAAGCTGTTGTCACAGCTATGAGGGGGGCATCTTCTCTACAGCAATCACAAACTCTGGCACACTGGTGTCCTTCAGCCCAGCACTACCACCCAAGAAAAAGACCCAGATCCAAGCAGGTCAAAGCAAGAATGATTACCCTCTGAATGGTCACTTTGTCCTCCTATAATCTGCAGACCAGGAGCTCCAGATGCAGCCACACAAGAGCAACTGCAGACACCCTGTTTCCACCACCTCTAGTCCTGGGGGCAGGAGCTGGACTGCATCCTTCTCTCACCCAGTTCCAGCAGACTTCCCTACTGACCTTTTACTTCTCTTTGGCATTTATGGCTTGAAAAGTCTGGAAACTGCTACAACTGCCAGTGATTTACTCTCCTGAAGTTTGCTTTGGCCAATCTGGGCCATGAGTCTGGGCCAGCACAGCTCACACAGGACTGCACTTGGCTCCCAGCATGGTGCAACTGACCCTTCTTCTTGGCCTGGCATGCTGCCTTCAGTAGGAGATTTGTTTTTCTCTGTTACTTTGTGGCTTCTGTAACTCTAAAATTTGTTTAGAGTCATTTTTGTACAGGTATTGTAGGTGGAGCAGGAGCTCAAGAAAATTCCTTCTTTTACTTTGCCATATTGGCTCTGCCCCCCCATGTCAATATTTTGGGGCACATATTTTTTTTTCTTTTCCCTGCTTGTCAATGTTTTATGAGATAATACAGCTTATTAGCTGTTATCATGCTCCATAATATATGCAAATAAGATATGTTTTATACTTTCCATTTTGTTATCACTCTTTGCACCATGATGAATTATTGGCTGATGGAGAGTTTCTCAGATCCTTTAAACATCCTTGCTGTGGCAGTTGCATTCCAGTGGATAAGCTTCCAAAGAAAATTATAATGGTAAATGCCTATATTTGTACTTTTAATCATTTTTCACAATTATGAAATCAAAACTTTTGTAAAACAGGTCTAATTTTAGAGGTTTTCATTTTATGTCATTATCTTTGATTATTTCTTCTTATAATACAGTGTGGATTTTCATCTTTATTCTCACAGATCAATGGTCTGACTACATAAATATAACTCATTCAGAAATGATTCTCATATTAATCATTATTATTTTCTGTTCTGTGACTTTGTAACCTATTGTATTTTTTCCTAAGTTCTGTGTTTTCTTTTCAATCTACTTGAAACAGTCTATTTGAAACATACACACAAACATTTGTGTATATTTATATATGTACATATAATCACATATATGTATATATGCATGTGTATATGTATCAATTCATATGGCTTTTCTTTTTTCTTCAATAATTTTATCTCTTTTGTTTTTGATACATAAAGCATATTTCACAAGATAGTTTTGCTTTGTTTTGGCATTCTTTGCTAATACTACTCTATGTAAAAATCACCAAGAATCCAAGTTTATGATGATTTAATTTGGAAATTTTTAATGAGTTGTTCATTTAATTTCTTCTTCTCTGAATCCTCTACAATAATTGTTTTTATATAATTTTAAACTATTTTCATTGTTATTTTCTTTCTTATGCTCATCATGAATACTCTAATACAAGATGACGAAGAAATTTGTCAGGAAAGTTTATTTTTGCCTTTAAATACATCATCAAAACCAATTTCATCACATCCTTTATTTTCCTCTAAAAGGAGAATCTTTGGTCTATTTCCATTTACCTGTAACTTTTTCTTATTATATGGCTTCATTTATAATAAGAATAGCAATATTAATGAGATTCAGTTCTTTCAGTAATATGTTAATGATGGATGACAACACTGGAACAGGATTTCATTTATTATTATATGTTGTTAATGTTTATAAATAGCCATCCAATTGTGATAGCACTTTTGGACCTTTAAGAGCAAAATAATAGGGAGCTACAGAGTTAATTTTATATTTGTCTTTGCTTCAAATTCCTCACCACTTACTGTCCAATCTGACAATAATGACAATTTTTTTGATGATCTTCTAGGTTTGTCCTTGGAAATCTGGATGTCTGCCACCACAACAATATTAGAAATGTTTACAGCAAAGTAGAACTTGTCATATTTCTTCTCTTCTGAAATACCTTTCAAGGTGTCAGAGTCATCTTTATTTCATGCTAAAGCACTGAAGAAGACTTTTTGTACAGGGCTTTGCACACAGTAGGTACTTTATAGATGGGAACTGAATTTCTTTGAATCAGGGATGAACCTGGATACAATCCATACCCTTTTTTAACTATAAAAAGTTGGAAAATCTTTGTGAATCTGTCCATTCATTTGTAATACAGGGACAAAATATTTATGAACCATATTTCAAAGTGTTATCGGGAGGACTAAAGGAAATGATGAATGTAAATAACTTCATTGATTGAAATGCACTATGTAATTTCAAATTATAATTAGGTGACAGAATTCTAGAAGAGAGATCAAAGTCAAAACTGAAAGGATTTCATCCAAAATAGTTCAGAACCATAACTCTCTGGGAAGGAAGAAAAAATGTATAAAAATGTTTTAGTTAGCTTCAACTCAGGAAGAGGAAATTTGAAGGATCTCAAGTATTCCAACCTCAATCTTCTCCCTTAAGTATGAATAGGGTAAGAGGAATGCGGGTCTTGAAATGCATTGAAAAGTTTTAACATTTTCATGGAAATCAGATATGAGATGCAAATGAAAGGCAGCCCAACAATTAGTTCATGTCCCCCCGGATAGAGGTTTCCATGAACAGTGGACAAAAGGGACAGAAAAGATAGAAGATATTTAAATTTTCTCATTAGAACTGTTGCCTGATTCTCATTAGGCTGCATTGATTCATTTAGGGCCTTGGGCATAAGGACCAGTGTATGTTTTCACAGCTGGGTGAGTATATTATGAAGAGTCAGGAGAATGCTGTTGGTATTCTTTGTTTTCTTGTGTAGATCTTGAATTTGGCCTGAGCCGAGTTTTTGCAATGAGCTCAATAATGTTCCTTTTCAATCAAAAATAAATATCAATTATAAATCTAACCTACAGCAGAACAACTCAGAACTACTTATTAATAAAAAGAGTAGAAAGAAATTTACCATTTACTCTTCTATCCCACTCATCTTTTTATGCCTAGATTATGGCAACCACCTGCTCTCTCATTTTCTTGCCTCTAGTCTGTTATTACTCCTATTTTTCCTCTTTGCTGCAAACAAAATTATTTTATCCAATCTTTATTTTCATTCACTCATTAGCCATTTATGAAGTAGCTGTGACAAAGAAAGAAGCACTGTGTTAAGTGTTAAAGTAGGATAAGAATATGGATGAACTAGACTCTTGATTTCATTTGTGTAGTGATCTCCCAGTATAGGAAATACATCTGCCACTGTAGGTCGGCACCTTCTCTGCAAATTGATAGTTTAAGAAACAAAGATAAGTAACCATAGTCTCTACATTCAGAGAGCTTTTAGTTTAATAGTGATGGAAGTCCATGACACATTTGCAAATATCTAATACTCTATAACATGTAAAACTCTGCTAGAAAAAAAAGACTATAATACATTGAAAAATATTATTCAAGTTCTAAAGAGGGAATTAGCATTTTTAATTGAGAATTTTGGTGTTTATGGAGAATATTATGTTTGATCAAGAACTTGTAGGATAGGTAAGATTTTTAAAAGTTGAGATGGGTGAGATTAAGAGTGTGGGTATTTCATTTATAGAGAAAGATATGAAAAAAGACATGGAAGTGGAAAAATTCTCAGAGTATTCAAAGAATGATGAGTAGGTAAATTATGTTGAGGCAAAATCTATGATATTTACAAAGGAGAAGAGTGTGAAAGAAGGATAGAAATACATGAAGGTACAGTATGTGCCAAGCCTTGAAGTATTTGGAATACGATTTGGAAGGCAAGATGGGTCATTCCAGGATTTGGAGTGGAGGACCAACACAATCAGATAAATAATAAGTACATAAGAAAGATTAATGAAGCAGTGGAATTAAGGATAAATTAGAGGGAAGGAAGAAACAAAATGCAAACATGCCAGTGAAAAGGAACATTCCTATACTGCTCAAGGACCACTACTAGCTCATTTTTGCTTATCATATTAGATCCAAACACCCTTGCTTTACATTCCTTCTAACTAAAGGACACAGTAACTGATAAAAACACCACAACTGAATTACTAAATCAGTGTCACATTTAAATAAATTCTTCTATTTATCTAAAGTACTCTTTATCACTTTAGTGCCAGGGATGGAATTGTGGTATCAATATACAGATTTAGCATTATTTAACAAAGAAAGAACTAGCCTACTGAACTAAGAAGAGGCCTGAATCTTAATCTAAAGGTTTGAATTCTGGCTCTGCTATTTACTACCTATATTACCTTAGTCAAGTGATTTAACTTCTATGGTCTTCCATATCTTTATGTATAAAACCAGAGGGTTGAACTAGTTGGTCCCTAATGTGCTTTTCCATTCTGGAATGATTCTATCATCCCATAAACCCAGGAAACAATAATGCAAATATCTTGTTCAAGCTGACTCTCCAAGGTTCTTAGAATTAATAAGTGCTGCTTTATTTCGCAAACATAAGTTTTATTTTAAAATGACGTGTTTCTGGGAGGGGATCAGAATCATTTATTTTATATGTTTGACATTATAGTTAATACTGTATCTAGTCTGAAAGTTTACCTGTAGAAGATGACAATAACTACCAATGAAAAATAGGCATTCTTAGAATAATTCAAAGAAAACTTAGAAGTTATTTAGTACAACTCTAATTCAGAGAAAGAATGCCTTCTACTGAATATTTACAATATGGCTATGTCATCTTCAACAGAACACAATCAGTGACTTCACATTCAGAGACCCCCTTTTCCCAAGGGAGAGTGTTCCATTGTTTAACAGTCTAATTACTTAGCTGTTATAGAAATCATATTCATCAGGTTACTAAAACCATTGCACTTGCATTTAAATACAGATTTCAATTATCTATAATATTTTAAAGAGTCTATAGAGGTCCTTCTAGTACTTAAATCAGGATAATGGTTTAAATGGCATTACCTACATGCCTGAATGCATTTTAATAGTGTTATATAAAACTTACATGGGAATGTTTAGTAATGGTGTCAGGTTCAGATATACTAGTGGTCAGAAGGTCTTTTGGAGAAGATCTTCTGATTCCTGAAATGAGAACCCCTGGGAACCTTTCAAATGCAATTTTTAATAGCCAGGGGAGAATTTTTATGCATTTTGTTGGATAAAGTAATTACCTTCACATCTTAAGCCATGCTCCAGTATTTACCTACTCCTGAGTCAGTGCTGAACTAAACAAATTTACTCAAAGAGGTGGCTATATCACAAATTGAATTCCAGATGTTCAGGGTAGCCTAAATAGCCCCAGCAATGTTTACAAAAATAAGTACCTCATGAGATGAAATTGATGAAATGATCATTAACCTTTATGTGTATTTTTACGTGTAGTTTTGAAGCAATTGGAAATGTGGACTTTCATTATCTTTTATTTAGAAGTCATATATTAGAAGTAAAGGAGTATTTGATTTAGTTACTTCAAATGATGGGATATTTCATCCATGAGATTATTCCCTCTAACAAGGAAGGTGACAATTCTTCCTCACCTTAGTAAATGGACTACATGAGATGCTTTTCATTGCTTTGTAACTATCCTTCAAGTCATAACATTTCTCAGATTGATTCTAATGCCATAATGCAAGATATCATTGGGCCTGTACTCAAAACTTAGCTTCTTGGCAAGACTGGACAAATTTACACTATGCTGACCTAATCTGTAAGAATACAGAATGCAGCCTGGAGAGGAATGAGTAGATGGCTGAGTATCTTGGCATTCTCCTTAAAAGAGGAGTCATTCAATTAACATGAAGCCTCAAGGGAGGGTGGAGGGTACTTCCAATGAGTAAAGCTCAGGGTTGGAATGAACTTCCAGGATGTGGACATTTATGGGTCTTCTGAGTACAGAAAGTATATAGAGTAGCCTGGAGAAAAATGAAAACATAGCACTTCATGTGCCTATATACCTTTACCTTGCCAATATTCCAAATACACCTATGTATCTATGTCATGATAAGACATCAATGAATAAAACTCTTTTTTTGTTTTGTTTTTTTGCTTTATTGGAAAGCAATTGGGGTCATATTTGTGTTAAGTGTGTGAGGCCGGATTTGAACTCAGGTCCTCCTGACTCCAGGGCTGGTGTTCTATTCACTGCACCACCTAGTCACCCCTCACTGAATAAAACTTTATGAAAGATTTATGGTGTTACAGTAACAAAAATATATTTCACAAATATTAAAATTTTTGACAACTGAAATAATTGTATAATTTTTGCCTTAAACTTTTTTATTCACCTCTTAGATTTTTATTTTGTAATTTGCTTACTTAATTTTAAGCTATAATTTAAAGCAACTTAATTTTTATTCCTTATGTCTGAGTTTTGAAAAAAGTAATAAGTATTTTCTTATAATATTGTGTTATTAAAAAAAATCATTCCTATTTTACCATCTATATACTTGGCAATAGAAAGGTAGGAGAGATAAGGTATATGACTTTGTATGGCTCATTGACAATCAATCAAGTGTTTCCATCTACTTTTTGTGTTGTATTATGAGAACTTATTTTTCCCCAAAAAAAGGTTCTGACAAAACATTTTATAAAAGAGAAATATTTATCATTTTGATGTTTCTTCCTATATTCATGTGTAGTCATATTTATTTATTTGACCAATTTTCAAATTATTTAAACTTAAACTTAAAGGAATGCTGATCAAGAGGCATTATACACACATATGTGTATATGTGTGTACATGTCTGTATTGCATACATATGAATATATATACATACAAATGTATATGTACACATGTAGATACCATCATTTTTTTCCCATGAACTGATTAGTGGTGTTAGGGAAGTAATTTGAAAATATATGATACTGGAATGGCTAGGTGGCACAGTAAGTAGAACACTGGCCTTGGAGTCAGGAGGACCTGAGTTCAAATCCAGCCTCAGACACTTAACACAAAAACTAGCCATGTGACCTTGGGCAAGCCATTTAACCCCAAAAGCCCTCCAAAAAGCAAAAAAGAAAGATGTTTTAAAATATTAATCAGAATCTATACACTAAAAATAAATTTAGAAAAATGGAAATGTTAAACATATCCTTTATAGATTATAGCATTATTTTAAAAGTTTAGAATAAGACGTGGTTTATGAGAGAAACTAATCCAAGGATTTTTATTTTTTTAGCTATAATAAAAGAAAGGAAGACAAAAAGAATACAACTTTTGCATGGGGTGACTAAGAAAATAAATGTAGAAGAAAGATGAGGCAGAACTCATTTTTTTTCCTATCTCTTCTGACAAAGAAAATGAGATTTACAGCTTGCTCCATAGGCAAAAATTAGATTTCATCTTGTACTCACTGAGACTTGGCTCCTTTCTGATGACTGCTTCCCTGGTTATCTTATCCACTCCAACCCACTGAATAGGAATGGTTGGAGATCTGGATTAATGTCTTGCTCCATATTGTCAATACCAGGCTCCCCTACTACCATCATCACTTACCTCCTCCCTAACATCTCATGTCTTTTCAGTTTCATTCAGTCCATATTAATTCCCCAATCAAGAACCTGCAGTTGCTGTATACAGATTTCCAGGACATTCTCTTTCCTTCTCCAATGAGTTCAAAACCTGGCTCATAGTCTTTCCTACTCCACTTCTTCCCTCATACTAGGGGACTTAAACATACATATTTATAATCTATAAAACATCCTAAACTTCCAATTATTTAATTTATGCATCCCCCTAACCTAATTCTCCACTAACTACAGCTATATCCAGATCTTAATTTAGAAAGGCCAATTATCACCCACTTCAGCCTGGGCCCTCGTCCAGTCACCTTGACTTATGTCTTGCCACTGGACTTTGATGACTCTGGAGGAGACAAAGAGGCTGATGGCTTTTCACAGCCCTGGCTCACTTAAATCTAATTCACACATAAGTCAAGACATCATCTTTATGATGTCACTGGTCTTCTTTGAGAACAAAAGACAAACAACAACACCTAGAAATGGTCATACGCTTGATCTTTCCATAACTCACAGGTGTTCCACATACATGTTCATGAACTCTGAAATCCTTTTATCAAATCATAATCTGTTATCATCTCACCTCTTCCTCTGCCTTCACATCTAAGAACAAAACAAATCAATCTCTTTACTTCCAAGTCTTTCCACCCCTGAGTTCTATCCCAGGTCATCTCCTCTGCACTACCTATATTCTCTTCCCTTCCCCATCTTGACACCTTGGTAAGCCAGGTCCACTCTACACTACCCATTTCTGCTGAGTTTCCTGGCCCTTTGTCCTATCTAAAATCTTGCCCTAACAAACTGCAGCCTCAAACTACTCATGTTATTTGCTGTCTTTCTTCCTATGTATGTTGCTAAACAAATTTGGACAAAATCCAGGGCTAATTTGATCCACTTCAAGTTTATGTTACATAATTTCAACTAAATCCTCACTGTGGCAAGATATCCTAATGGAATATTATCCCACCTGACACAACTATTCTTCTAAAACTTTTCATCCCTCCTCAAATTTACCACATTTGTTCTTTCTGTTCCTATCCCACATCTCAGCTTAGAAATTTGCCTCCTATTTCACTGAATAAATTAAGGTCATTTGCTATCTTCTCATCTTCTTCTAATTAGTACATCACCCAGATGCTCCCCCTCCCACTATCTCTTGCTTCACTTGTTTTACATGAAGAGGAGGCCCTGGCGGGGGGGGGGGGGGCAGGTAGCACAGCGAGTAAGAGCACCGGCTTCAGTGTTGAGAAGACCTGGAGATTGAATCCCAGGATCAGACACTTAGTACCCACCTTGAGCAAGTTACTTAACCCCAATTGGTTAGGGGCAGGCAGGTGGCTCAGCGAGTAAGAACACCCAGTTCCAGTGTCGGGATGACATGGATCAAATCCGGGCTCAGATACTCAGCACCACACCCAGAAATAACTGGCCGTGTAACCTTGAGCAAGTTACTTAACTCCGATTGCTTTAAAAAAAAAAAAGAGGAGGCCCTTCTCCTAACCAAAGTAAACCCCTCTACAACATATAAATAAGCCCAGGCTATACCATCTTCTCTTGCAGTTTGTTTTCTACACTAGTTGTTTTCAATTCCTTTACTTCCACTCTCTTCCTAAGCCTTTGCAGTCTACAATTTATCATTTAATCACAATCTTCAGTCTCTAATCTCCTTACTGACATATCTAATAAACTTTTTAAAGTACTCATTCTTCTTGATCTCTCTGCATTAATTGACCCTGTCAGTCAATTTCTCTTTGATACTGTCCTCTTGCTAGGTTTTCATGACACTGTTCTCTCCTGATCCTTCTACTTGTCTGAATCACTCTTTCTTATTTCTTCTTTGCTGAACTTTCATCCATGTCATGCCAAGTAACCTTTGGAGTTGCCCTATATTGGAGCTTCTTTTCCCCAATATAATTGTACTTGGTTATCTCATCAGCATTCATAGATTCAAATATCATCTCTATGATGATACTTTTCAAACATACTTAACCTGCCCTGCATTGATCTCTCTTCTGACTTCCCTTCTTTATCTCTCCTCTGCCTATTAAACATATCAAACTGGATTTCCCATAGAAAACTTAAATTCAACATGTCCAAAATTGATCTCATTATCTTTCCCTCAAATCTTCCCCTCTAATGTAACCCCTTTATTGTAAAGGGTAACACACTCCTCCCAGTCCCCCCATAGTCTCACAACCTAGGGTGACATCTTCAACTCATTATTGTCTCCTACCATTTCCTATATCCGATCTCTTATCAAGACCTATCAATTTCACCATTGTAACATCTCATATATATGCCCCTGTCTCCTCTGAAACTGTCCCCACTTTTCTACAGACTTTTATCACTTCACATCTGGACAATTATATTAGCTTGCTTTTTGATCTTCCTGTCTCATCTGTGTCCATTTGAATCCATCCTCCACTCTGCTGGCAAACTGATCTCCTTTAATTGCTTGCTTGATTATGTCATACCCCACCACTGGTTCAATAATCTCCAGTGGCTCCCTATTACTTCCAGAATCAAAGACAAAATCATCTATTTGTTTTTTACAGACTTTCATAGCATGAAACCTTTCTAATTTTCAGTCTTCTTACACATTGCTCCCCTGTCACATAATCTGTGATCAAGTGAAAATGACCTCATTATTGTTTCCTTCATGTGATACTCCATCTCTTGATCCTGAGCATTTTCATACTTTTAATGTTCTTCCTCTCCCTCTTCCTTTCTACCTCCTGGCTCTTCCAAGTTCCTTCATGTTTCATGTCAAATTCTACCTTCTAAATGATGCCTTTCCAAGTTCTCTTGAAGTGTACTGCCTTCCCTTTGAGATAACTCCCAAATTAATGTCTTTATGTTTGTTTGCATGTTGTCTCACCCATTGGATAGTGTGTTCCTTGAGAGCAAAGATTGTTTTTAAGCTTTCTTTGTATCACCAGCACTTAGCATGTATCCTGGAATATAGTAAATGTTTAATAAATGCTAGTTGAATTGTTACCTGACCAATTGGTTGGAAAATATTTAAATAGGGAATCAATCATTAAAAAAAGAAATCATATCTTTATCAAGAATGAACCATGCCAAAGAAACCTCATTTCTTCTTCTTTTTTTGATGATTTCTAAAATAGAAGAGGAAGGAAATATTGTGGGTATAGTTTATGTAGATTTAAGTAAAAATATTGAAAAAGTGAATTATGCTTTTCTTGTGAAAAAGATAGGTAGATATGGATTACATAATAATAGAATCAGATGGATTCATAAATGATAGAATGGTTACACTCAAAGTGTTGTGTTTATTAATGGTTCAATATTAATATAGCAAGAGTCATTGTTTTTAGATATTCTATGCATCTATGATTGGTCTTATGCAATTTGACATTTTTATCAGTTTCGTGGATAAAGGAATAGATGGTGTGCTAATCAAATTTGCAGATGATACAAAAGAGAGACAACAAATACACTGGATGAGAGCGTCAGTATCCATAAGTATCTTGAAAACCTACAGCATCTAATTTGATGCAATTCAATAGTGATAAATGTAAAGTATTACTCTTTCATAGCAAAATTAAGCTTCAAAAGTATTAGACAGGGAGGCATGATTGATAGTAGTTGTTCCAAAAATGATCTGTGTGTTTAAGTGAACCATAAGTTCAATATAAATCATCAGTGCAATGTAGCAGCCAAGAATGCTAATGTGAGCTTAGGTTACATTAAGACATATAGTTTCCAGGAAGAGGGGGTAGGATTGATAGTCCCCCTGTTCTCTGACCTTGTCAGAACTCATTTGGAGTATTGTATTTACTTCTGGGCAGTTCAGTGTAGGAAGAAAATTGACAAACTGGAAAATATCCACAGGAGGGCAAACAGGATAGTAAAGAGCCTTGATTACTTATTATGAGGATTGGTTGAAGGAAATGAGAAGAGCCTAGAGCCAAGAAGTTGATTGCTATGCTTTGTTATACTGTGTTATTCTGTGTGCTACTCTATTCTATGTTATGATATATCATTTGATTGATATGATATGTGACTTTACAAGACACAATGCAATATGATATGTTATGATACCTGTCTTCAAATATTTGAAGGGCTATTACGTGAAGGGTGAAATTAGATTTGCTCTGATTGGCTTAGGAGGGCATAACCAGAAGCAGGGGGTAGAAGTTCCAAAGAGGCCAAGTTGGGCTAGATTGAAACTAACTTCTTAACCCATAGAGCTATTCAAAAGTAGAATGGGCATTCTTGAGATGGAGTAGATTCCCCATCCTTAAAGATCTTAAGTTATAAGTTGCATGACCACTTGTTAGATATATTGTAGTAGGTATCACTTTCATGTATGGTCTGGGTTAAATGACCACTGATGTCACTTCTGACTCTTGAATTCACTGATTCACTGTAAATTGATAAAGGATCAGGATTTTTGGTTACCTAAAAGAGTCTGCATTGAACACCATCAAAAGTACTAAACAGAACAAGAATGAACTTTTCAAGGTTACACATTGAATTCTTTTTTTTTTTAAGCAACCGGGGTTAAGTAACTTGCTCAAGCTTACACGGCCAGTTATTTATGGGTGTGGTGTTTAGTATCTGAGCCTGGATTCGATCCCCAGGTCATCCCAACACTGGAGCCAGTGCTCTTACTTGCTGAGCCACCTAGCCACCGCTACACATTAAATTCTTATCAGGTAGAATCTCCAAATATATAATGACTTCAAGACAAATGTGTTTATAAAAATATGTTTATAGATGTGACCTTCACAAAAATTTATAGACGTTTACTGCAATATATAGTCTTAGGTTAATGCTTTACATGCTTGATAATTTCCCAGTAAAATATTACAGTGAATTTACCTCAATTTACCAAGAAAAATGCATCTCTGAAGAACTGGCATTAAACATTTGTGGTTTGGCTTGTCTGTATTTTGATAAATGCTCTATTGCATATGTTCCTGTAAAAATAGACACTGTAACAAAGCTAACCAACTGGAAGTTTGGAGGTTACCACACCATAAAATGTTGTTGTTTTTCTTAAATCCACGAAGAATAAAAATTCCTTTATAAATAGGATGACTGCCATTGGGAATGAAATACTTTAAATTGACAAGAGAAACCTATCATTACAAATCCAAGGGCAAAATATATTCTGCTATTCTTTTTTAAAGCAGTTTAAAGTAGTTATGAAATAGACCAGCATGGGAAAAATCTGTAAAGGCCTAGTCAATCAAAGCGACCATCATTTGCAGCTCTGTAGTTAAGAGGCCTCAGGTAAAAAGTCTGTAATAACATTTTGTATATATTTTACAAATAAATGGTCTCCTAGAAAAACAATGTTTTGAATGTTTAGTAAATTCTCTCTTTGTTTCTTTAGCCTTATGTTTCGAAATTTCATATGGAGAAGAAAAAGTTTCCCTTATCAAAATCTTTTACATGAATTTTGGCTAGAATTAGGAGTTAAAGGATACAAGTGTTTGCAATTCAATATAATAATGGTAATGAAACCAAATCAACTCTTGTATTTAGAACTCTCAAATATATCTTTAGGTCGATGGGGCAGAGTATTAGAAAATAACAATATAAATGACAGAGTGTGAGCTTTTATATAGGTCTTGGCATTGCCTAACTCACAGGCAACAAAGAATCATGCATAGCCACAGAACAAAAGATTCTCAATTCAAACAGGAAATATATATGAAATAAAGTTTCTCTGGATGCTTTCCCACCGGTCAACAACTCAGGCAAAGAATTGGAAATTAAGGGGGTGTCCATCAATTGGGAAATGGCTGAACAAGTTGTGGTATATGCATGTTATGGAACACTATTGTGCTACAAGAAATGAGGAGCAGATGGACTTCATATTTATCTGGAGAGGGTTATACGAACTGATGCTGAGTGAGAAAGTAGAGCCAGGAGGAATTTTACACACTTACAGACACAACATATGTGTGACGACCAACTTTGATAAACTGGACTCTTCTCAGCAGTCCAGAGTCAAAATTCAAAAGATGTTTACATCTATAGAAGGAACTGAGTTTGAACCCAGATTGAGGCAAACTTCCTGCTCTTTCTTTTTCTTGTTTGGGTTTTGTTTCCTCTTTCCCATTGTTCGTTCCATTTGATACAACCCTTCTTTATAACCTGACTAATGCCTAATGTGAAAGTATTTGCAGATACTATACTTGATTGTATGCCACCATAGAAGGGGGTTGGGGGGAAGGAAGAGAAAATTTGAAACTCAAGGAATTGTGGTAATGAATCTTGTAAACTAAAAGTAATCAAATTTATAAAGACCCCCCAAAAAAAACATACTCAGAGAGACACATCCATATCAGGGCAAGCTAGATGGGATTATAAATAATCCAGTCATTCTTTTCTCAAGGCCTGAAGAATAAGCACCAAATCTAAGAGGTGAAAGGAACCACGGGCCCTCTAGGCCCTTTACAAAAGGGATGAGGAAATTGAGGCTAAGAATTTTTAAATGACTTACCCACATTCATACAGAAGTTAAAAGGCATAGCCCAGGTGGCTAGGTGGTGCAGTGAATAAAGCACCAGTCCTGGAGTCAGGAGGAACTGAGTTCAAATCTAGCCTCAGACACTTAACACTCACTAGACGTGTGACCTTGGGCAAGTCACTTAACCCCAATTGCCCTCCACTCCCCTCTCCAAAAAGCAAAAACAAAACAAAACAAAACATAAAAGGTATAACCAAGGTTTGAACTCTTTCCACAACAACTGAAATCTACCAAAAGACTCTATATTTGCAATGAGACTACAATGAGAAGACATTGTTCCCTCTTTCTGAAATAGTTTTTATACATGTAGTCTTCTCATGCTCAAAATGACAGACCAATAGAAAACAAATAATTGACTCCAGAATGAACCAAGCTGTAATGCCCTGTCCATGATATTGGTAGTATCTACCTCCTACAACTACTCTGCATATTTTTTGGGGGAAGGGGAGGCAATGGGGTTTTGACTTGCCCAGGGTCACACAGCTAGTAAGTGTTTAAGGCTGGATTTGCAATCAGATTTTCCTGACTCTACTGGAAGTGTTCTATCCATTGCACCACCTAGCTGCCCTTTGCATAGCTATATTTGACCAACTACCATGTGTAGTCCTCCAGAGCACCCCTCCATTTAAGCAAATTATACTATCAATCAAATTCTCTATGCCACTTCAAGTTTCCCATACTTCATTTGCTTCTAGCAGTTCTAGGACTGTGGTTGCTGTCATAATTAGAGTTTAAAAGAATTCTACCTCTTTGAGATATAAAGTGCTAATAACTGAGTGAAGCTTCTGGGTGTGGGGAACAAAGTAGCACATTCTGTAGAAGTAGTCTGCTGTATTCTCTAGGAACTCATTTTTCTTCCAGAATGCTTCCCAGCTCTGAACTTCCCTATAATCTCAAAGTTATCACCATTCCCCCAGTCACCCAGGTTCTCAACCTAGGTATCATCCTTGGCTCCTCACTCCATCTCCTCCCTTACTTCCAATATGCTTCTTCTTCTCCTTTTTCTTCTTCTTTTTTTTTTTTTTAAGCAATCGGGGTTAAGTAACTTGCTCAAGGTTACACAGCCAGTTATTTCTGGGTGTGGTACTGAGTGTCTGAGCCTGAGATTCGATCTCCAGGTCATCCTGACACTGGAGCCAGTGCTCTTACTCACTGTGCTACCTGGCTGCCCCTCCAGTATGCTACTAAGTCCTGTCAATTCTATTTTCATAGCATCTTTCACACATCTCCCCTTCTTTTGTCTGACACTGCCACCACCCTCAACCAGGCCTCATAACTCCATGTCTAGGGTACTGCAATAATCTTCTAATTAGTCTACTTGTGTTATCTCTCCTCATTCAGTCCATTGTCCCATCATCTAACAAAATCATCTTAAAATTGGGGTGGCTAGGTAGCACAGTGAGTAAAGTGCCGGCCCCTGGAGTCAGGAGGACCCGAGTTCAGTTCCGGCCTCAGACACTTAACACCCACACGAAAATAAACTAGCTGTGTAACCTTGGGCAAGTTACTTAACCCCAATTGCCCTCCAAAAAAGGCAAAAAAAAAATTTATCTTAAAATTTAGGTCTGACCATGTTATCTCACTCCTTCATAAAAAAAAAAAAAGTTAGAGGCTCCCTATTGTCTTCAAAATCAAATAGAAAATCTTGTTTCTGTCTTTTTGCTCAGTCATTTTCATTTGTGTCCAGCTGTTCATGACCCCATTTGGGGTTTTCTTGGTAAGGATACTGGAGTAGTCTGTCATTTCCTTTTCCATCTAATTTTACAGATGAAGAAACTGAGGCCAAAAGGGTGAAGTGATTTTCCCAGGGTCACACATGAAATGACTTTTGGAATCTATGGGAACTCTTAAATCTATAATTTGTATTATGTTGAGTCTGTCATGAAGTGAGGCATGATTTTTATCTTTGATTTCTCATGTACAAGAGAAGTCTACAAGCATTTATTACATGTCCACTATCTAACTGTACTAAGTGCTGGGAATCCAAAGAAAGGCAGAAACAATCTCTACCATCAAGGAGCTCACAAATTAATGGGGGAGACAATTAGAAACAAATGTCTAAAGAATATGTGTGCATGTAAATTCATGATAATCACAGAGGCAGGCCATAAAGAGTGCCAGGACTTTTCTGAAGAAAGTGGGATTTCAGTTGATACTAAAAGGAAGCCAGAGAATCCAGGAGGCAGAGTTTAGGAGGGAGATAATTCCATGTGAGTTTCTGAGGCCAGATTTGAATTCAGGGAGATGAGTAGTCTCCTGGCCCAGGGCTCTATTCACTGAGCTATGTGCCCCTGTTTGTGCCTTAGACTCCTTCATAATCTAACCTTACCAAGTTTCTTATATCTTCCTCCCTCCATATACTATACATTCCAATGATACTGGCCTCATTGCTCTTTCTTCCAAAAGGTACTTTATTGCCCTGATCTGGGAATTTTCACTGTCTTTTCCCCATGCCTGGAACTATTTCCAACTTCCTTCTAGTATCAACTGAATTCCCACTTTCTTCAGGAAAGTCCTAGTAACCTTTATGACTAATGCCTCGCCTCTGTGATTATCTCAAATTATACATATATACAAATATACATACATGTATATATGTGTGTATATGTGTGCTTATTTCTTTATATACACACACATAGCCATATAAGTTCTTTATACACATTTGTTTGCATAGTGTCTTCCCCATTAAATTATGAGCTCCTTGATAGCAGATTCTACCTTTCTTTGGATTCTTGACACATTACAGTGACTGGCAGATAAAAGACACATAATAAATACTTGTTGACTTCTCTTGTTCATGAAAAATCAAATATAAAAACCATACCACACTTGATGTCAGACTCAACATAGCACAAATGACTTATTTAAGACTTCCCATAGATTCCAAAAGAATCATTTCATATGCCAACATCAGTCAATGAGTAGACATATAATGACCATCTCATATCCAGCTAAGTCAATAAAATCACTATGTATTACATATTTGGCCCATTATTCCCTAATATATCTGGTCAATAAAGATCTATGATAAGTTTACTAGAAATGTCCTTTACATTGCTTTTGCATGATGACCTGTGGCTTGTCATTCATAATTCCTTGCTGCTCCTATTCTTGCTCCTAATGTTGAGACACAGACACACACACACAGACACACAGAAACACAAACCCTTTATTTCAGACTCTTCATATTGAAAGTTTCACAAAAATCCCAAAAGGAAGTTCATGTACCTGATACAGTGTCATCAATGTTGAGGGCATTTCATAAATGCTTCACAAACCAAAATTAATAAATTATTTTGACCACCTGCATTAATCACAGACAGATGCTTTAACTGAGTTCCATTAATATTAAATAAGCTGAATACTGTATTTCAATATAACTAGTTTCATTTACAATCCCACATAGTATAAGGGTTTACAAATATTATTCTGAAGAGGGGTCTATAGGATTTACCAGGTAGACAAAAAGGTCCTTGATACAAAAAGTTAAGAACCCCAATGTAAAAAAAATACACAAAATAATCATGTCTATGGAGCATATACCAATAAAATTCAGGGTTGTTTGAAATACACTGAGTCCTTATATTCTCTTAAGATTGTAAATGGATGCCTATCTCTCTCTCTAAGTAGTGCTGCTGGGTTTCTAAGGCACATTTGGTATCTAGTAGCTCCTAGACCATCATAATATAATTCTATTGTGTAAAAATGAAATGACAGGAATAATATATAACTGGGAGACATTCAACCTCAGCTTCTTGCCTTTTTCTTTCTGACTCATTTTGAGCCATGACTACTTCTTAAATAGCCATTTCTGAATTGTCCCATCCTCAATAAATGGAAAAATCCCTAGACATAGATATCAGAGTCCGGGCCCAACAACGAAATCATTTTTCAACACCACATCAGCTTGAGGCCTCCCTGACATCCCATTTTACATGACATTCCATTTTTTAATAGTTATGTGGAAGTTCTTTTAGCTTTCAGAATCATTAAAGAACTGTCTATGAAAGCTTGTCATCACTAAGACATATTGCAGATCTTTAATGCATGTTTGCAGAACTTCAGTCTCCTATGGCCAATGTATGTTGTGTCAACTGAAATCTTTCTGCACATGGAAAAGAATACTCAGAACATTAGTCCAGTTAAGTTTGGAGAAACTTCTTGGGCTTAAAATACAAATGATGGCAAACAAACTTGGTCAATATTTCTTGGACCTGGTTGCTCTATTCCTTCTCATATTGGAGAAAAATCAAAATGTCACCTTATTGGGCCAGGACATACTGGTTGAAAAGGTTTGCCAAATTTCATTAATTGAATGTTAGAAGGTCAGAAGGATGTTAGTCAAACCCAGAGCTAGTCATAGCTTTATGACAAGATAGTCATAATTTCTGAGCCATGACTGAAATGTTAGCTTCTATTGCCCTAAATCTAGGAAGATTATATGTTCCTGAAAAGTTCAGCTTAGCATAGATTCATAATCCCTGAATGCTACCCAAAAGAGCAAAGATCAAGGGAAGTCGTAACTACACATAAGTGTGACCTCATTCAGGTTATGATAGGTGAAACAGGAGTATAATTTACCTTCTCATAGCAATGGGGAAAGTCAAATGAGAAATTTCTTAAAATTCAATCAATGTATTCTCCTAGGAATGATATCTCTTAGTTACTTAATGTGTAAATTCACTAATTCAGGAGTATGTGCTGGTTAGGAGGTCTTTGGAAAAACTGTAATCATGTGTGAGGTAATGCTTCACTTATTCTTAGCTAATGACTTCCAGCAAGTTCTGGTACTTCATTACTGGTACTCAGTAGGAATCTCTTCCATTCTGCCCTTAAAGGTCATAACTGAAGCTGAATTAGAAGCCTGCATATGTACACAGTTGTCAATTCAGAAATCTATAGCAGTAAGAGATTTATTCAATACTAGAATTAGATCCACTGCACCATATATAATAATAACAAATATAACAAATGACAAAATAATAAATAACAAAATGACATCACTTCCAGCTTTACCTTCATGGAATACTCAAATAATTCCAGCCTTCTGGTAGAACTCTTTTAGGTATGTCTGCCCTTATGGCTAAGTTAAGGCCCTAACCTCTTCATCTGATGTGATATAATATCATTACCTGAAGGGCTGGAATCAGTCAGCACTCTTTTTTTGCCTTAGGTAGAAGCCTCAAGTCATATTAAACCCAAAAGTCAAGGAAAATGCCTCTTTTTCTTTTTTAATGGAACCTCTCTTTTCTTTTTTTTTTTCCTTTTTGGAAGTGGAAGGCAGGGTAATTGGGGTTAAGTGACCTGCCCAAGGTCACATGGCTACTAAGTGTTAAGTGTCTGAGGTCACATTAGAACTCAGGTCCTCCTGACTCCAGGGCTGGTGCTCTACTATCTGCACCATCTAGGTGCCCCTGGAACCTCTCTTTTCTGTCCAGAAATTATTAGTCATATTGAAATCTGAAAGAGAGGTTGATTTTGATTGGGAAGGAAAATAGTCACAGTAGATACTACTAGATTCCTGACCTGACAAAGAACTGATTGATGATACTGTTTCAAAGCAGTGGTGAAAAGCAGAAAGAATTTTGCAGTGTGACATGTTTGTTTTTACAAGTCCCAAATAACAATACTCTTAGTATAAAATGTAATCTGGTCTCCAACCTAGTAAAGATGAAAGGGTTTACAATAATGACAATAATAATAACTATCATTTACACAACATTTTTAAGGTTTACAAACTAATTGACACATTATTTCATTTTATCTTCACAACAACCCTGATAGGTAGGTACTATTATCATTTCATTTTACAGGTATGGAAACTAAGGTAGACAAAGTCTCAGTGACTTGCTAAGATTCATACAGCTAGTAAATATCTGATCCTGGGTTTGAATTTAGATCTTGCTGATGCTGGTTCAGTGCTTAATATACTATGACATAGTTGCTTCTAGTTGAAGAACTTAAAAGTATTAAATAAATGAATTATTATTACTAATTTTGGTAAATGAATTATTATTATTACTACAAATAATTATTTTAATATACTCTCCAGGTTTTCAAGGATAAAGAAATGTTTTTTGAAAGAATGAAAGAGACCAGAAGGTCAGGGAAAGGGAGTGGCTGCGGTTTCCTGCTTCCACAGTACTAGAATGGAACCCGCTGCTCCATTCCCGGCCAGAGCCACCTCAGTCACCTCTCTGTCCTCACTTGCACTAACCCACACTTCTTACCTCCTGCCTTGGGAGCAGTAGCTGCCCGCTCAGCTGCCCAGTCTCAGCCGCTGCCACTGCACAGTCACTTCCTCCCGCCTCCGCTTCGTGTATGACCACCTAGTACCCCTCTCAAGTGCGACAAACTACCTCCAGCACTCAGAGACTGCCAACAACCAGCAGCTCCACGCCATCTATGTCTACCTGTTCTTGTCTACTTTGAACGACTTGATGTGCCATTGAAGGACTTTGCCAAGTTCACCAATCCCATGGGGAGAGGAAACATGCTGAGAAGCCGATGAACCCCGAAGTCAGCGTGGTGGCCGGATCTTCCACACCGAGATGACTGAGAGAGCAGAATGAATGCAATGGAGTGTGCTCTGCACTTGGGATAAAATGTTAATAAGTCGTTACTGTACTGCACAAGCTGGTAACTGATAAGAATCATCCCCCCCCCATTTATGTGATTTCATTGAAACCCACTAGCTGGACGCACATGTAACACCCATCAAACAACTGGATGACCAAGTAACCAACCTGTGCAAAATGGAGGCCCCATTATGGCTTGGGGGAATATATTTTGACAGGCACATCCTTGAAGACGATGACTAAAAGAGATAAGCCACACCAGGCTTCCCCCACATCAGGGAACCATGGATGTATCACCTACTGTCTTTCAGTGCATGCATGTTTTGGTTATTTGACCATTTCATAATCTGTACCAAAAAAACTACCACTATTTACACATTTACATCCCGATAAAGTGATTTGGTTCTGATGAAAACAAAAAAGAAAGTGTTAAGGACATGAGAGAGTGAGACCCTGACCCTGACGTTTGAATAAGCCCCCTGAGGCAAACGGCTAGCTGCCAGGCCCAGTTCCCCATCCCCTGGGGGAAAGTTCTAGCAGGCAGGTATGAGGAATGGATGCTCCAGATAAGCTTGGTGTTTTCAACACTGTAGTGTGCACCGTCCACAGGGGAAAGCCATTAGGAAGCGTCCTATATAAGCTTGCGCTTAGAACAATAAACAAGACTATTTTCCACCACTGTTTGAGTCCCCATCTCTCTTTTAATTCGCAGCATCTGGGTAGATAGCACTCTCAGTCCTGTTGGGGAATAGCAGGACTCCCAATTGTCTCTCATGCCTGCTGCAGGGCTCCCCACATTCTCTCAGTTCTGCCACGGAAGGCAGGGCTCTGCTTTGGCCCACCACAACTGGCACCATCACGTGGGGCCCACGTGAGACATAGAGGCGATAGACCCCCACAACCGACGTCACAACTTGGGACTTGCATAAGACTTAGAGGTGATAGGCCCAACCCGGTACCAAGGCAAAAGAAGACAGACCCAGGCAAAGGAATGACAGGCTGAGTGAGGTGTCCCAGGAGCCTAAATCAGTTTCACCCAGGAGCTTCGCCGTAAAGCCTGGGATTAGGTAAGTGGAAAGCTCAGAAGAATCACACCCGGTAGCCTAGCCAAGAAGTACAAAAAAAAAGTCCACTTAAGCATAATGAAGGAAAAAGCACTTATCATGCAGAACCAGATAAAGGAGTTTCTGGATTTGTTGGAAAGCACATTAAATCCTAAAAAGTGGGAAATAGTACCACAGCAGAGCCAGAGAACTTCCCAGGACCTTGCTTCCAGCTATATATTCTCTAATTGTGTTTAGGCAAAACAGATTATTACCAAGAAGTGCAGAAGTCTGATGCAGTGATTCAGGAGGAGGTAGAGGAGGAAGAAGAAAGAGAGCAGGAGAGTACACAGGGAAAGAAGGGCTATTACCCAATGGAGGTGGAAAGCTCTACACAGCCATCTGCCACGCCTTTGTCTCCATGGCCCTCTTATCAGAGCTACATACCCCTGCTGGCGACACAGACAAGTGGAGAGAGCGCAGTATGATCTCCCTCCTGGAAAAAGCTATCCAGAAAGATAAGCTGCAGGGAGAGGACTGCCGACCTAGGGTTGCAAACATTTCCTGTATTAGAGAGACCTGACCCTAATAATCCCGGACAAGTCCTCAGTGATTACGAGGCCCTTGATATTACACTGCTCAGAGAAATCAAAAAGGTCTCTAGTGAATTTGGTTCAACTTCCATGTATGTTAAAACACTTTTGGACCAAGTAGCCTATACCATCCTACCCCCTCATGATTAGAGACAGGTGGCTCGAACCTTCCTGGAGCCCGGAGAATATTTGATTTGGTGCTCTGAATTTCTTGAGCAGTGCAGGCAACAGGGCACCTGTAATGAGTAACAACAGGTGCCCTTCAATTATGAACAGCTGTCAGGTACTGGCCCATATCAAGCAATAGATAGGCAGTGACACTATGATATAGAAGGATATCAGCAAATAGCTATATGTGCTAGTAGGGCTTGGGTAGCACTCCCAGAAAAAGGAAGCAAGAATCTGTCATTCACAAAGATAACTCGGGGGCCCCAAGAAATATTCAGATTTTCTAGCCCTCCTTACACAGACTATCATTAGGGTAGTTAAAGAAGGATATGCAGTTGATATTCTAACAAGGCTATTAGCCAGAGAAAACTACAACCAGGACTGCAAAAGAGCTCTTGCAGGCTGCAGAAAGGGTATCACCATAGAAGACATAATTTGGAAGTGTGCCACAGTGGCACTCAGACCTTTTATGTGAACCTATCTTGGAAAAAATTGGGGTCAATAGACTTTAATGCAGAACACAAAAGCTTGGAGGAAGGAAGATCTAAAGTCTTTTGATTGTGGGAAACTAGGTCATTTACAAGCCCAGTGTAGACAAAAGGGGATTAACAAAAGAGAACACACTAGAGCTAGGCCCTCCAGGCCCAACACATGGGGAAAGTTCATCGTTAGCCTTAAGACTGTATGTAGGTCTGGAGAAGGCTCCAGGGGCCATTTCCCCACACCATCAACAACAATAGGAGATGGCCACAGTTTCGAGCTGTTCCCCAGGTTTACTGCATCAACAAATCCACTGGGATAAAATCACTTGGGATCTAAACTTTTGGGTGCAGAAACAAATTTGGAATTCTGACTAATGGACTCCACTACTGCTAATAATAGGCTAATTGCATAAACTCAAGGCCTCCCTGCATTTTTAAGAAATAGGGTATAGCCGCCTGCCTCGAAGCACATAAAAAGGAGGCCTATAGAGAATGTTCTTAAGAATGTTGCCTCCTTGAAAGCTTTTGTGCAGTATGGATGAATTCTTGAAAGCATCAACAGCACTGCAAGTTAAATGAGGGCCACATACTGAAGGCTTAGACAAACTGAGACTGACAGAATAACTTTGCAAACTTTATTTAGTTTGGGTTTTGCAATACACTAATCTTGTTACATTGGGATTTTCCCAGCTGGCTAAAGGTGTATACTGAAGATTGGACACCAAAAAATGTCATCACAAAAACATTGGGACAAATAAATGTGAGAAATTGGTTAAACTGGAAATTGAGAGTAACTTCAAAATATTAGCATATTTGTATTGGCTCTCCCCAACTCCCCTCCCTGCCCCCACTCTTCACATATTTGATTGGTGAAAAGTAAAGGCATATATGCTTGCCACCTACACTTAGGTAGTTCAGTTGAAAACTAAATAGCAAATCCATTTTGAAGTGAATGGTATTAGTCGACCGTCCCTTCATATGGTAACTGTTCCTATTTTCTCTGATCTGGAAGTCACAGTACTTCAATCTAAGTCATATCATCTAAAGCAGAGCACTCCATTTTACTGTGGGTGTCCTCTTAGCAAACCTCCCCTACCCCCCCACCCCTGCAAATCAAGGTTTTACATTAAACCTACATCAAAGGGTTTAGGGTCCTTGGGTGGAGCTTCCCTCCTATGCAGCCCCCATAATCTTTACTTCCCCATTTCACAGCAAAACTCCTTTTTCTTGCTTGCCAGAAAATGAATTCCATTACAGGAATGTATTATGCAAATATACACAAATAGACACAAAACTATATTCCACTACAGGTTCGAAAAGTGTAGGAGCAGTGTCGTCAGAATTTAAAAGAAATTTAAGCATGTAGTAAAGAGAGGAGCTAGGTAGAAAATGTAAGATAGGTATAAATTAGTTGCATGAAAAATGTGAACAAAAATTTTGAGATTTTTAAGAGCTTGGGAATCTCTTTTTCTCATTCAATGATGACCAGGTTGGGTGTCAACAAAGAGATATGATAAGAGACTTTTCCCTCAGATCAAAGAGACAAACGGACAAGCATTCACTATTTCTGCCCTCTGTGAGAGAAAAATTTTGTGTTCAGAATGCAACGATGTCCATTAAATTCATGTGAAGGATAGGAAGTGTCACTCTTGATTTGATGCTGGAGATAGGTCAGAATTTGTTATACTGCTTGGTGTTAGGGTGGATTGGGACATTCTTTAGAATCTCATAAAAAAACGGGAATTTTTTGAGCTCTCTAGTAACAAAGAGAAAGGAATACGGCACCATTTTCAGCTTCTTTTTGCTAAAGAGAATTTGGAGCTCTTGCTTTCAAGAAGGTTTTTAGGGAACTGACAGTTTAAAATACTTTGCAAAGATTCATTGAAGCCTCTTATCCCTGACTAGAGCAGTAGAGAATATGCCAAAGATTAGTCAAGAGTTTCAGTTGCCCTCCCAAATCTGAGGAAAGGAAGAAAGCATACTAAATTTATCAAGGACCCCTCTAACAACAGCCCTGAGGCACCCTGAAGTCCACACCTTTAAACAAGTAAATAGACCTCTCCAATTCAAACCCCCTAAATCCACAATTAGGCTTTGCAGCTGTGAAGAGAAAAGAAAATCCTTTAAACCGGGCATTTATACTTTTACCTACAGTTAAAAAAGAGGCTACAGCTAAAACCATTTGTCTATCACTTATGGAAATTATTACCTAAGTTGCTTTACTGTTTTTAAAGCTAAATTTTTTCATCAAGAATTAGTTACAACTTTGACATTGATTTTCTTCATAGAGGTTTGATGAAATTCTATGAAGCTTAAAACTCTTTTGCTTACAGGGAATATACTTCTAAAATTTCTTTTCAATCCTTGGTATGCTTTTTTAGGAGGCCTATTAAAACCCTCATTTTCACAATTTATGGCTTAGTTAACAAAGTGGAACGGATTTCACTGTTTTGATCTCAATGTATGCTCATTGCACAACCCAAGTAAGAGTTAAGTAGTGTACCAACTGATTATAGGTAAAAGATCCAATTTCTGAAGTATCTCTTCCTTCCCAAATGAATACAATCAGAATATAAAAAAATCTTTGTGGAAGGGATATATGTTTACTATTAAGAACTTCTGCATACCAGCTTCCTGGAAATGCAAGCTACTACACTCATTCTAATAATGATAAAGTTATTAATACTCACTCTAGTTCTACTCAAACTGTACCCCCTTGATATTGTGTCAGGCAGCAAAAATTCAGTGAATATATGCCAACATATTGATAACGTTAAGCTTAAAAACACAGAATACAAAATTTTCGTAAAAATGATAAACCCTCATAGGAAAGAGGTCACAACTTATATGTATGTAACTCATAGTGAAACTCATTCTTCATTTCTGGACCTCAACAATTCCATAGGAACAAGCTACACAGATCCTTAAAAATTGCCCTCTACTTATGTTGTCCTTATTATTTCTCCACTACTCATCATTGCCCACAGGAGATGGATGTAACTTATTATCCTCCCTGCTTTAAAGTTACTTCAAAAACAGAAGAAAGGGGGATACAGAGGTGGAACACCCTGTAATAGAACAAATGTGGAAAGACCTGGCCACAAACACCTGGAAGTGGCTTGGGATAGTAATTACTTGGGGGAAAGGGTATGTTTGTATTTCCCCAGATGATAAATCTGCTCCAATCTAGATCCCACAACAGTGTGTCTGAGTGTTACCTCAAAACCTCCAAAGAATGCATCTGACATAACAAACACACCACCAATGTCCTTTCAGAAAGAAAAGACAGCACTGCAACAGAATGACCCACCTGAGAGTGAACAGCTGCCTAGTCCTGCTAACATCACTCATCCTGAATGAGCCAACACCAACAGAAACACGGCAAAGTATGATCAAGAACAACGAATGCAATGGGACTTATGAAAAGCTGTTGCAGACACTGACAGTTATAAAAAATCAGAAAGGATATACAGGTAGAAACAATACCATTTATGCCCATTTGGCTGTTTGTCTTTTCCACCAATCTGCTTACCTCACCACAAAGAACATTATGGAATGTCACTTGTGTTATATGTGAACGTGCACAATCTATGAACCATACTGTCGGGAATAAGATTGTAATTTAAACTCCTTTTACCTTCCAAGTAGTGTTAGGTGGTTTGGTAGCATTTATGATTGAATGCTTATGCTATTGGCAAGAAGCAGACAGTGAAAGAAGTGTGTATTGCTTACATCTACTATTGTGTCTTCCATGGTTCTTGTAATATCCATTACCTCTCTGCAGATAGAGACCACTGGATTTGTACATGGTTATATATGTCACTTTTACCTGATTACATTGCGTCTCTTTGTACTTTACATTGTTCTCTATGTTGCCGGTGGTGGACTCGTGCTCTGAGTGAAGTCACCACTGACCTGTGCTGCCCACACTTGCAACAGAAAAAAAGGGGGAGTTGTTGAGGACCATGGGCCAGTTAGACCCTGACCCTGATGGCTAAATAAGCCCTCTCAGGCAAAAGGGCTTGCTGCCAGGCCCGGTTCCCCATCCCCCAGGGAAAAGCTCTAGCATGAAGATGTGAGGATTGGTGTTTTCACCCCTGGCCTAGGAACACTGCAGTATGCAATGTCCACAGGGACAAGCCATTAGAAAGCATCCTATAAAAGGCTTGCACTTAGAACATTGAACAAGATTCTATTTTCCACCACTCTTTGAGACCCTGGCTCTCTTTTAACTTGCAGCCTCTGGGTACCTAGCACTCTCAATCCTGCTGGGGAATAGAAGGACTCCCAATTCTCTCTCATCCCTGCTTCAGGACAGCAGGGCTGCCCACATTCTCTCAGCTCTGTCATGGAAGGCCATCTCTGCCTTGGCCCACCACAAGAAACAATAGAAGAAACATCAGGATCCAACAAGGAAGAAAAAGAATATGAAGAGCATGCAGAATATTAACCAATGTGTAGAGGATAGCGGGGAACCTATGATGCAGGAGGTAAGGAAGGAGGGAAGAATAACATTTGGTGCTAAGTGATCGGTTTGAGTTTCATACTACAGTGAGAGTGACGAATGCTCTCAGGGAAAAGCAGCATCTTGCATTTTAATGAATAATGATGTAGATCCATAACTGAAATCAGATGAGATATCATTAGGAATGTTGGGACAAAGAGATGAGTACTCATGACTGGCAACAACTGATTTACATAATAGAGAGGTCACATCTTCCTAGAACAGATACCCAAGAGATATGACAGATCCTCTTGTTGTGGGCACAGATTATATTAAAGAAAACCCAACAATTTTCATCATAATTAATGATTAGCGGTAAGGGATTATGGGGAGAAAGTTATATTTGGCATGTGAATTACTATCAAAGAATATCATGTCTGAGAATGAGATTTGGATTTTTAGGCCATGCCTAAAATTTAGAATAATAGCTCTTGGCAAAGACTGGAGTTCACTTAATAAGAGTTAGGGGAAGATGTATTTGCTTGGCATCCTGCAAAACTCATTAAAAAAAAGTATTCAATTTGAAAACTGAAAACAAAGGAGAAATTCCTAGTTATAGCTGCCAAGTCTGATGCCACAGAGACTAATAGAGGCAATACAGAATTAAGAAGAGTAGAAGAAAGGACCAGTAATTCATTACTGGTAATATTGCAGAAGAAAACCAGTAATGATTATCATGCCCACAAATCTCTCTCTATATATATCTATAGAAGTACAATGATAACTAAGAAAGTAAATCAAAATCCTAATGCAAGATAATACATGTCAACTTAGGTATTATTGTATAAGAAGTGATGTAGCTAGAAAAAGAAAAGACATTTATGGTTGTGAGATCACAACTCTAAATGTATTTATTTATTCCATGGGAGTGATTTAGTTTTGTGTTTCTGGGAGCCCTGAAAGGTCAGGGTTGTTATGCCAAGCAAAAACAACTTCCAGGTTCAGAATAATGAGCATAGTAACTCTCCATTTATTCAGTAAATGGAAAACAGAAAAGAGAAAATCAAAGTGCAGAGTTACTCAATCATTTAGTAAGTCCTCAATTTAATCACAAAGTCTCAAGTTTTCAGTACTCCACCCCTGGATAGTACATTCATTTAGTCAATCACAAAGTCTCTCTTCTTAAGTGGAGATTAGTTTCCAATCATAAACAAAGTACATTCATGTGGTCAGTCACAAAGTACAAAAGCCAAAAGTTTTCCACCCCAGCATCACAACTGAATTACAATACCATCCATGACCACCTAGCACCTTCTCAAAGGGGCAGTGGAGAGAACAAAGGCCATCTACCCCTAAGTTACAACAAGGTTATTATATACCCAAGGAGAGGTCTTTTCTTCATCTTAACCCAGGGCAAATTATCAGCAATCTCTGTTCCTGGGAAGACAAAGCTTAACAAAGCCACAATATACATTTACAGTGTCCTCATCAATTCACCCTCTGCCTGCATAACAGTCTCAGGACCCCTGAAAACATCAGCAAGACCCTCCTCCAGGATTTCTGTAAACATACAACAAAAAAATACTCCTTCAGGGCTTCTGAACCAATAGCAAGGTTCCAGAACTTCTGCAACAACAGCACCATCCTTTACTAGCAACCCATTTTATTTAGCCAACAGTTACTAAATCATCTTGTTGTTCAGGGTTTCCTAGTTTAAAACCCCTAAGTCTCTTCCCTTCTCACTGTTAGATGAGTGGGTGTATAGAATTTGAGGGACAACAAGAATTCCAGAGTGCAAATCCAATCCAATCCAATCTAATAATTTTTTTAAAGGGTGTCATGGGTACTTTTGTTTTGTTATATCTTTTTGGAGGAAGGAAGACAGGGAAATTGGGGTTAAGTGACTTGCCCAAGGTCACACAGCTAGTAAGTGTTAAGTGTCTGAAGCCTGATTTGAACTCAGGTCCTCCTGACTCCAGGGCTGGTGCTCTATTCACTTCACCATGAAGCTGCCCCATAATTATTTATTAAGTGACTATTGTGTGCCAGACACTAAGCACTGTGGATACAATTAATTATAGGAAAGACAGTTACTGACCTTAAGGAACTTAAAATATAGAGAGACAACATACAAAAGTTATCATAAAAGGAGGAGAGTAGGGACATAGAAGAGGAGCCTGAGGGAGGTGGTGTCAACAAGGCTTGAGTCTACCGCTTGGTTGTGAGTTTAAAAATGATGAGCTTATCCTGGAAGAGTGTATGTAAGGAGGATTTTGTTATCCTTTTTAGTTTAGTTTCTCAGGATCCATCGCCATGGCAATGTCTAGTTTCCAGGTTTTAGATAATAACTACCAGATTAGCCCCAAGGATCCTAGATAGTAATTCCTAGAATCACAGACAGTCTTATGAGATATAGAATGATGAAACTAAATTTACTACACTTGCACAAAATGAGGATATTGCTAAAGGTAACTTATGGGCTTAATATGGCAAGATGCCTTCTTTGTCTGTTGCCCTATAAAGCAAGTAGGCACTGGTCAGTGAGTGGGGGAAACTATGAAGAACCAAAGTGGGGAAACAGCCAGTAACACTTAGAGGATGTATATACCTGCCCCAGCTGGCATGCATTGAGACTTGAGGCGATTTAAAACAGTGCACAGACCCCCATCAAGGTTATAGGGGTAGTTGCCCCCCCCTTCTCATAGGCCAGGAAGGGTCATTAGGGAATGCTGTAGGAGTTTGTGCTCCCATTATCAGCAAACTTTCTGAAAAGACTACACTAGAATAAAGCTGATTATTAACCCCGCAGAAGGTGTCTGCCTATCTGACCAGATCAAGAGTGAACCTGTTAGAAGCTGGAGTCTGAAAACCCCAATGTCTCCTGTGTGTTATCTGTGAAACAGAGGGGTATGTCTTTCCCTAGAATTGAAACCTATCTGGGCAGCAAAAGCAAGATGCAGTGAGATCACTAGTCACCTCCATCTACTCAGCCTGATTATTGGCCCTTTCATATGGAAATGTGACCAATCAAAGACTGAAAGAGATTTTGTAATCTTCTTTGTATTTATAAATATAGAATTCATTCCTTCAGATATTATGAACTCCTTAAGACCAAAGGTTGTTTCTTTCTTTCTTTTTTTTTTTTTTTTGGTCTATCTGCAGAACCTAGAACAGTATCTAGCATATGGTAAGCACATAATGAAAGTCAGCTGATTGATCATCATAGGATCACATGCAATCATCCCTCTTTCCAGTAATTGGTTAGCTTGGCAGAATCTGTTGACTACAGGGCAGGTCACAATCCATTCTCCACCTTTAGGCAATCACTGTAACATTCAGCTGCTTACTAAAAATATAGGACTATGTCAAGTCCTGAAACAAATCAAAGCCTTTAGTTGAGGAATTGAGCTTCTTTAATTGAGATAACAGGCTAGCAAACTTGCCACCCCAGGGGATGTCCAATGGATTTCCTAACCAAAGAGACCCACGAGAAATAAGATACACCAGCAATGAAGTGTAGAAATCTATCTTGCCCTATGGGAATATAGAAGGGAAGATAAAAGAAGGGGGGAGTGTGTGATAGAAGGGAGAACACATTAGGAGAAGGAGTAATCAGAATGCCCACAGTCTTAAGGAAGAGATGGGGAGAAAATTTGGAACTCAAAATCTTGTGGAAGTGAATATTGAGAACTAAAAATAAATTAATATTTTTTAAAATAAAATTTAAAAAACTACCTCAAAAAAAGAATGTTTAAAAATAATAAAGTGTTTTGTTTTGTTTTTAAAGAGAGACACATGAAAAAGTTTTTATAGTTTTAGGAGGGGGAAAGAAGGCAGTATGAGAGAGCCAGGCCTGGCTGTGAGATCCCAGTGGCCTCTGGCAATCCAGGCAAGGAAAGCCACCCCTCCTTCCAGATGTTCTACCCTTCTTGCGAGGAATCTCAAAGGAAGGGGACAGAAATGTCAGGGGGACCACCTGGCAAGAGCTGGTTTTGTTTACAAGGAAAGATTCTGAGGTGGGGGCTTGAAAATTCCATGATGGAGTGTTTATATATGCCTCAGCTTAACCCAATCTCATTATCTTCAAGGGTGGGAATGTCAGGGCATCTCTGGAATTCTGACTTTGGATGACTAATCAGTGGAGGCAGTCCATGTTAGAATCAGTATTAATAGTTTTCCATCATTACACCAACAGTTATGTTAACAATTTGTCAGGTAGAAAGGATCATAGAAGGCACTGAGTACAACCTTCTCATTTTGAAGAATAAGAAACTGAGGCACAGCAAGTTTACACAATTCACCCAGGGTGACAATTTATAAATCCCTGAGGTAGGATTTCAAGTCAAGTCTTTCAAGTTCAGTCACAATCTACCTTCAAACTTCATCACTTACACAGGAGCTCTCTCCCTTTATCTAAAACAGAACTGAAAACCCTGACTCAAATTAATGACAGTTTAATTCTTCAAAAGGTAGAGGGAATAACAAAGGAACATTTCTTTCTGGATCTGACTGGGGGAGGGAGGGTGGTCGGTGCCATAAAAACATGGAAGAACTGTTTGTGAAATAAAAATTTTGGAAACTTTGGGAACAAGTGGCCATTCTTTTGGAGAATTTGTTGCTAATTCACTTTGGGTAATACATAGACTTGTTAGAGGCAATAAAGAGAGATAAGGCTAAAAAATAGGTGAAAGTAGAGGATCTTAAAGTGCCAGTTTTAGGGTTGTGTATTTTTTTCTTTTTTTTTCCAAATGCTTTATTAACTTCTGTTTTATATCATTCATTTCTGCCAGATTCTGAGTTGCAATTTTTTTCCCCAGTTTTCCCCTACCCACTGCCCCAAAATAGTGGTCCCACAGGATATCCTCTCCTCCAATGGGTTGTGTATTTTTTACTGGAGAAAATAGGCTACCAGTTAAGGCTTTTAAAAATGGGAATGACATGGTCATGCCCCTTTCTCACTCAGCCAAGGCATCCCCTATACCCTCTATCTTACAAGCATGCCTGCACAAACTCTCTGCAAGACAGAAACATTTGTTTCACTGCTGTTTTCTCTGTAGAATTTACTGGAGTCACAGAGATAGGATATTTTTTTACACTCACGGCTACAAATTACCACAATTTTATTTTTGCACCCTACTTTAACAAGAAAAGAGCTAACAAGCAAATAAAGCTGACATTAGGGATTTATTTTTAAAAAGCAAGCTGTCATATGGTTTTGTAAACCTTACAGCATGGGAGTTACTATTATTACACGAAGAACACTCCTCTGGATATGGAGGAATTGTTGCCAGAAGTAGTGTTTGGGCTTTTTTTAACCAATAGGATCCCACTTCACATACAGGATCCTAGTCTAAGTTAAAGAGAATTCTATATTATGGAAAGTCTCATGTATCCAAGTAGTGCCAAGGCCTGTGATCTTTGTAAGCTCAGCACCATCCCCCTTAATACACATTAGAAAAACCAAAAAGCATAAAATAAACAACCAAACAACGACTTACACTTTAAAGTTTGCTTCTGTTAGTTTTCATCTTTCAATCTCCATAATGGTGTGGGTGTAAGGAGGGGAACTGACTTGCTCTGTGTCTAATGCAAGCTAACTTGTAATAAACTTTACTTTTCTTTGGCTGAGAAGATTCAAGTTGAATTCATTCAGCAGGACACAGTGTGTTGGTACTTTTGGTTCTCCAGAGCAACCTTAACCCTCTTTATGGGTAACCTCTTCAGCAGTATCACGAGCATTGCTTCATCTCTGCCCTGTTATTCCACTGACTTAAAGAAAGTACCATTACTCTCTCCTCAATGTATGGTCACTGTCATCTAATTTTCTCCCCTGATATGTGTGTGTGTGTGTGTGTGTGTGTGTGTGTGTGTGTTGAGAAAAATATAACTTCTAAGGTATTTCTTAGCTTGGGTCCCTCTACAATGTAGCCTGTCCTAGTCTTGCCAGAAGGACTGTGATATTATCATTGTGTGATTGGGATTCTGAGTCACAGAAAGAGAAGATAAATTATTTTTATAGCTGTCATTCAGTTTATTTACTTTTTTTCAAGATTATAAACAACACTGAAAAAGGAGGAAGTGTGTATGAGTATTTCAATGTCATTGCTAGGAAGTGTTTTGTGATTATATTATATATGTGATAAAAGATTATTTAACAAAATTCTTAAAACTCACAATGGAATGTTCAAAGGTTTTAAAAATTATTGAGCACAATGTCTAGTAAGATACCTGATAGATATCTAAGCAATATTTATAAGGCATTTTTGTGCCATAAATAAATGTAATGTCTTAGTAGCATCAGCTTCAACATGATATTAGAGAATAGAATGAATTATGCCATGCATTATATGCATTTGATATGAAAGTAAATTAGAACTCAACAACTTCATCTTGAACATTTATTAAGTAACATTTGAGTAAAGATTAAATATTTCTGTTTTGACATTTTTAAAATGTATCTTATAAGATGAAGGTCAAACACTTTGAAGATAAGCCTGGGGCATGTTTAAGTTCCAAGTATATGTAGTAAATACATTCAGATGTTGATAAAATATGAGTAGCAAAAATGCAATGTAAAAATTCAAAGTTGATAATATTGAGAATAAGGTCCTTTTGTAAGCAAATGTTGTAGGCCTGGAAAGACTTTCCTTATCTTACTTCTTTCCATATTTCTCAACAAGCATTCTCTGACTTTCATAGAATTATAGGATAATAGATATAGGGTCAGAAGGGAACTTAGAAGTCATCAGGTCTGAGGACTTCATTTCAAATATCTGGAGAGTCAAAGAGAGGTTAACTGTCTTTACAAGGTCATACAGGTTCATTAATTCAGTAAACTTTTATTATTAAAATATCCATTGAGCTCCAGGCAGAGAAATGGTGTAGCAAAGGGTATATAGAAAGCAGTCTGTTGTTCAGGAAGATTTGAGTTCATTCCCAGTCTCTGACACACACTGGTTCTGAGACCATAGATGTCACAAAATCTCTAATTGCCCCAAGCAACTCTCTAAGACTATAGTTAGAATGTAAGACTTAATTTGCTTTAGAGAGGAAGTTTCTCCCTTCAGGAATTCCCTATGCTGATGAAATCACTGCTCTGATTTAAAAAAAATGTACAAAGCACTGAGGAAAGTAAAACCAAAACAAAACAAAACGTCCCTGAGATTAAGAAGCCTATTATTCTATTTCTTATTCTTTGTTTTCATTTTTAGCTTCTAAATAACTTTTTCCTTCACATGAGAAAATGGCCTTTGGCTCTGGCCTCTTTCCTGCTTTCTTTAAGCATCATCATCAACAACAACAATAATAAATATACATGTATAAACATTAAATGAAATAATGAAAGATAATCCATGCCTCTCTGTCTTTTCAATAACCTTTCTTTTGACCTTTTTTAAATTTCCTTTTCATCTCTCTACTCCTTTCAATACATTTTAATCAATGATAGCAGAGGTAGGACTAAGTACAAGATTGTTGATTTCACTGATGCAAGTAACTCCTAAATGAAGCAACTCTCTCTACCAAAGCAATTTAGCATCTTATAACTAACTTATAGTCTTCTACAACAATGTCAAAAATCAAATAGAAATGGGACCACTCAAACATATATAAGGGTTCCTGCAGACTGAATATTGGCATAGAAAATCTCACATTAACATTTGCTATATTCAATTGTATTTTTATTTATTTCATTGAATAATTTCCACTTACATTTTAATCTGATTCAGATTGTTGCGGCCACAATGGTGCTCCTCATGCCAAGTATCTGAGCATATGGAGGTAAAGTGATTTTCCCAAGGTTTTTGTATATTTGGGTCCTTTTTCTATTTTTATGATATCTTTGGATTTATACCTAGTATTGGTAGTGCTGGACCAAAGGTAAGCACTTTGATAGCTCTTTGGGCATAGTTCCAAATTGCTTTCCAGAATGACTGGATCAGTTCACAACTCCACCAACAATGCATTAGAGTTCCAATTTTTCCATATCTCTAACATTTATGATTTTCCCTTTTTGTCTCCAATTACATTTTAATCTGGTTCATACTAGGGGCCTGGAGGGAGCAAATGTAACACCTTGTACTACACTGCAACTGCCTCTCACCAGTAATTTCAGGGAACAAATGCAATTCATTTATTGATTTACATATATTCTTTTTTTTTTAAGCAATTGGGGTTAAGTAACTTGCTCAAGGTTACATGGCCATTGTGTGTGTGTGTGTGTGTGTGTGTGTGTTTGTGTGTGTGTGTGTGTATTAAGTATCTGAGGCCAGAATCGATCCCGGGTCTCCCGACTCTGGGGTCAGCACTCTTACTCACCGCGCCACCTAGCCGCCTCGATTTACATATATTCCTAACAGAATACAGTCCAGATTCCTTAGGATGGTACCCATCTTTATAAAAGTATTCCCCAATACTACATTATTTGATTCTTTTCCTGTAGTCAGACTGTTCTATTTACTATCCCCTGAACTGGTTTGGAACATTACGATTCCTACACCATTGCTAACACTATCTTCTCTTCAGCGATAGCTTCTGTGCTATCCTTTTCATCTGAATCTCATATTCTAAGCTTTAAATACTCTATGTAATCATAGAGCTCAATGGAGAGCACATGGGTCTCTTCATCTACTCAGACATCACTTCTACTTATTTCTTGTACTACATGTGAGACTTTCCTACCTCGGACTTACTATTATTGACATATCCATAGTGAGATATGGGATTTGTCCTTTTTTATTTCAATTATGAGAAATTGGGGAGAATGAAGTATTGCCCTCTGAGCTTACACTTGGTTATTGATGAACCAATAAGAAAAAAATGAGAGGCAATAGGTCTAGGGGAGAATGTGCATTTGTTGGAAGTGATAATAAGGAAAGGAGAAAAGTAAAGCTTATGTTATAAAACACATATGAGGGGCACCTGTGGTAAAATGGATAAATGGCTGGCCTTATAATGAGCTAGGCACTAGGTGGCTCAGTGAATAGAGTATTGGGTCTCAAGTCAAGAAGGATCAACTTTGTGAGTGCAAATCTGGCCTCAGATACTTAAGTAGCTGTGTGACCTGGGCAAATCATCTAACCCTGTTTGCCTCAGTTCCTCATCTATAAAATCCCAAGAAAATCTCAGATGGGGTCACAGAGATTAAAAAAATGACTTGACAACAACTTATAGACTGAAAGACCAGATTCAAGCCCTGACTTTGAGACATATTAGCTGTATGACTTTGGACAAGTCTTTTTTTACTAAATTTTTAGTTTGTTTGGTTTGTTTTGTTTTTTTGGTGGGGGGAGAGGGCATCCTCAAATTACCCAAGAGAGACCAAGCCAAAAGAATAGGGAACACTATAGAGATTATCTTTTGAAAGCCTAAAAAAATAAGCTTAGGTAGTCAGCCTATAGAACCAGGAAGAGAATATGGAATAAAAGAACAAGACAAGTGCTACTTACATTGTTTCCTCTTGGTGCCATGACAAGCTTTGGTAATGCTAAAGTAGAAGATAATAAATGAATCTAGGGATATTGACATATACATTTGGGGGGTAATTATTACTCATTATATGATTTAAATGCCATTTTTCCCTGTGAATAAAATTTTAAAACATTCTGAACAGTATAAGGGCAGGTAGAAAATTGTTCTCAGGTGCTATGTATATGTCAGCCCAAGAATTCTGGGAAGGGACATCAAACCAAATGGGTGAGAAAATTGTTCAAATATATCTGGGTCCTTCCTCTTTTGAGAGGATCTCAGGCACAGGGGCTATATGCATCATCAACTAGATCATAAACATATATCTTAGAAGAGGGGACTTCAGGTTGGGTCTGAAGCTAAGGAGACCATGTTTTCACTCCAAGGGGTGTTTGACCAACCAACCAATCAGAGGGTGGGAACATGGGATACATATCCTCTTTCCCATGATAGTTAATCATAGTGCTTGTCTCTGTCACTTACTTAATAAATGATTACTGACTTAGTGAAAGACAGCTGTCAAAATGATTTTCTAAAAGCACAGATATAACTCTGACACTCTGCTATTAACTAAAATCCATTTGCTCCTTATTGACTCTATGGTCAAACATAATTCTATCCTTATCTCATCCTTTTGAAATTTGTATTCTTGTGTAAATTTTGTTGCAAAGTATACTATAGTAACAGATTATATAATGTGTTGTTCAGTCATTTCAGTCATGTCCGAAACTTTGTGACCCCATTTGGAGTTTTCTTGGCAAAGATATTGGAATAATTGGACATTTCCTTCTCCAGCTCATTTTATAGATGAGGAAATTGAGGTAGACATGGTTAAGAGACTTGCCCAGGGTCACACAAATAGTAAGAATTTGAGGACAGATATGAACTCAGGACTTTCCAATTTCAGGGCCTGTATTTTATCCCTTGCATTGTGGAAAGAGTTCTATCCAGCTGCCCATGTGAGATCCAGCTGTCTTTATATTGTGTATAAGTAAATATGAATATATTGAGGTTATATGATGAAAATTTTTTTTGCTGATGAAGTATGCAATCAAAATAAAATGGAAACCACTGCTTTAAAGTGCACCTGAACAATGTCTTATATTTAGAAGGTGCTCATTAAACCATTTTAATTTGTTACTTCATCAGTTGATTGATAAATGTGAAGTCATTTTACCCCAGATCATTCTCTTTATGGAACTTGTACATTGTAAAAGTGTCAAAATGATCTTCCCAAAGCCTAGGTATAACACTCTCTCTCACTCTCTCTCTCACACACACACACACACACACACACACACACACAAACACACAAACACACACATATACACACATGCCTCAGTAAACTCCAAGTTAATTATAACCTCAAATATCAAATATAAAATCTTCTTTGGTGTTCAAAGTCATGTATAAACTACCCTACCCCTATTTTTTTAGGCTTCTTTTAGCATACCACTCCCCTATACCTCCTTATCCCCTTTATTCATTAATCCAGTGTAGCTGCAAGCAGCCTAGCATACCCAGGACAGCTGCTAGCACAGGTTCTTACATCTGATTTTTTTTTTTTAAGCAATCGGGGTTAAGTAACTTGCTCAAGGTTACACAGCCAGTTATTTCTGGGTGTGGTGCTGAGTGTCTGAGCCCGGGATCCAATCTCCAGGTCGTCCCAACACTGGAACTGGTGCTCTTACTCGCTGAGCCACCTGGCCGCCCCTGAGCAATTGGGGTTAAGTAACTTGCTCAAGGTTACACGGCCAGGTGTTTCTGGGTGGGTGCTAAGTGTCTGAGCCTGGGATTCGATCTCCAGGTCTTCTCAACACTGGAGCCAGTGCTCTTACTTGCTGTGCTACCTGGCCGCCCCTACATCTGATTTTCTAAAGGAAAGCAACTCAAAATGGTTAACAATCTTGCTTTAATAAAACATATGTCATTTACCTAGTTCAGCGGGAAAAGGTCAGCACCGTGAACTTCAGAGAATACAGAAAGAAGTTAAAAGCAGACAGAAAATACAGACAGAGAAACACATCAGCAGACAGGCTTCCAACTGTCCAACCATTACATCCATACCTAGTCAGTTACCAGAGAGGGAAGCACCAACATCTGCGTTTTCAAAGCTGGGGAGCTCAACAGCTGCCTAGAGTCTCATCTGGTCAAATCACACAACTTTTCTCAAAATGAGCCCCAAAGCAAAACCTCACACAGGGATTATATAGCCTTCTCCTGGGTCAGAAAATGTAACAACCCTCTTGACCCACTGCCCAATCACAAAGTAACAAGTTGTGGACATTCCTGATAAACAATTCTCCTACCACAGCTCCATGTGACCACATTCAGCCTATTAGGGGGCAGAGTATATTTTCAAATCAGGGAAAGTTCTCAGAGTCGCTTAAGCCTATCAAAGGGCCAAGGAGCAGGGAAGACCTTCAGATTCCCATTCATCCAGTGACATTGACCTACTTGATTGTCCTTGATCAAGGCATTCCATCTCCTGAAACACCAGGCATTTTTACTGACTGTCCCTGTGGATGGAATGGTCTTTCTCTTCATCTCTGTCTTGTCACTACTCTGTTGTATTTCAAGTCCCAGATAAAAACTCACTAGCTACAGGAAATGTTTCTTGATACCTCCTAATTCTAATGTCTTGCATCTATTGATTATTTCCAATTTATCCTGTATGTACCTTGTTTGTATACAGGACTTTCCATGTTGTCTCTCCCATTAGACTCTAAAATCTTTTATGGCAAGGGACTGTCTTTTATTTTCTTTTTATCCTTAGCCATTATCTTTGTGTCTAACATACAGAAAATGCTTAACTACAGTTTACTGATTGCATGTATGCAAAACCTGGTCTTAGATTAACTGAAGTATTTTATTGATAATTTGTAAGACTTTTATTATCTTTAATGATGAAAGTTCTACTACCATAAATGTGAGATTATAGTTTATTTTAAAGATGGGAGTACTATGTCACTGCTTAATATCAATCATTTTTTGCCATTTAATCTTTTTTTCATTATATTTGACACAGAAGAGAAGGAAATATATCATTGATTTGCTATTCTAGTACTAAAATCTACAAAGAACCTTTCCCATGAGAGTAGATTATGAATTAGTTATTTTGATAGAAGTTGAGGTAAAATAGACCTCTGTTTTTTATCATCATTTCTTATTAAGTGGCTAACAAAAGGGCAATATTTTTCTTTGTCACTCTCTATGCCTGTTAAACGTTCATAATGTAGCTCTTTTCAATGTAATTTCTTCCATTTCCAGAAAGTTGCATCTCATTTCCTCATTTGACTTTGCTGATTTGATTCCTCCAAGCCTTTATTATTCCATTATTTTCCTTAATAGGCAGCACTAGTTTTCACTTTCAGCTATATTCTCATTTATGCTCCATTGAGTCTTTGTTCTATTTACTCAGACTCTGTTTATCCTTAGTATTAGTATTAATTTTGTTTGTTACTTTCAGATTTAATTTAGTCTAATTAAAAAAAATATATTCATTAAGAAACTACTATGTGCCAAGCTATGAGTTACTGTAATGGGAATGCAAATTTGGAAGATCTTCCCTGCCCCTAGGCTAAAGTGCACCTGAAGCCTGGGGTGGGAGGCTTGTTTTTCAATAGATACTTCTTGATTGGCCAGTGAGTCAATAAGGTTGTTACATTCTCTGAGCCAGGAGAAGGCTATATAAGCCTTGATGTGTAGCTTTGTTTTGGGGCTCACTTTGAGAAGTGTTCTGTCATTTGATATGGATTCTGGGAAGCCGTTGTCCTGAGCCTCCCAGCTTTGAAAAAAACCCAGATGTTGAAACCCAGATGTTGACTGGGTATGGATGTAATGGTTGGAGAGTTTGAAATCTGTCTACTAGATCTGTTTCTGTCTTGATAATTCAGTCTGTGTACTTTGAAGTTCGGGGTGCTGACCTTTTCCCCTGAACAAGGTAAACGATATAGGTCTGACTGATTAAAGTAAGCTTGTTAACCCATTTTGAGTTGCTTTCCTTTAACAAAGAAGATCCAAGAACCTGTGGTGGCAGCAAACCCTGAGGACGTTTGGGGTGCTTGCCGCTACAGTTACTCATCAGAGACTTAAAACAACAACAAGAAAAATAATGAATGAATAAACAATGAGATAAATAAATATAATCCCTGCCCTCAAGGAGGTTGTATCATGCTTTGTCCTTGTACAAATGTAAAAATTACTGTGGATATTTTTCTTAACTTTTCCCAATTTTTATCACTAACAACAAATATTCATCAGATTACATTTAGGCAATCTTCATCATAAGAGGAAGAACACAAGACTTAAATCATAACATCTGGGTTTGAATTCCATTGCTATCATTTACAAAGTATATAACTCTAAGTCATATTTCTCTAAGCCTCACCATCTTCATCTGTAAAATCAAGATCTTTGTACTACTTACCTTAGAGGATTTTTTTGGGAGGGAAAATACCTTATAGTTAATCAATGAATACACATTTATTAAGCAACTACCATATGCCAGCCACTGGGCTAAGCTATGAGGTTACTTTGTCTTGGAGAAGACAACAAATACAGATAAAAATATATAAAGCATAGATAAAAGTTCACCAAATAGAAATGCATAAAATTATTAGTCAATTTAGTTAGAGGGGAATCAGAGAAGGATTTGTGGAGATGATTATATGAACTGCATCTTAAAGGAAGAGGACGCTGTGAGGTATAGATAAGAAGAGAGTTCATTGCATGCATGTGGGTTGAAGGCACAGAAACAGGAGATTAAGCATATTGTATAAGAATATAGCTTGGCTCTATCACAGAAATCAGAGGGAATAATAATCAATGAGGCTAGAAAGATAATAGTTTGGGTCAAGGCTGTATAGAGTTTTACAAACTAAACAGAAGAGTTTATATTTTATCCTAGAGGCAGTAAGAAGTTACTAGAATTGGTTAGATTGGACATTCACATATTTGGATTAGTACTAAGGAAAATTATTCCAGTAGCAAAGTGTAGAATGGGACTAGAGTGATAAGAGACTGGCAGGGAGTCTCATTAGGGAGTTAATGCAATAATTTAGTTGTGAGGTCATGAGGTTCTAAATTTAGTTAGTGCTTGTATAGGTAGACAGATGGTACAAATATTGTGAAGACAGAAATGATAAGATTTGCTATCTAGTTAGATATATGAGGTGAAGGAACATGGAAAGTATAACAGAATAATAAAAATGAAACCTGAGACCCTGAAAGGAAAATGATGCCTTCATCAGAAATAGGAAAGTTTGAAAAAAGGAAATGTGTGGGGGTGGGCAGACAACAATGTCAGTGTTAGACCTGTCTCCACAAAATCCAGTTTGAAATGCCCAATAGGCAATTAGCGATTCAAGACTTTAGTTGAGGAGAGAGCCTCTCTCTGGCTGATTACATCAATCTAAGAGTGATCTGCACAGAGTTTATGGTTAAAATCATGGTAGCTGATGAGATTACCAAGAGAGTGTATAGAAAAAGAAGAGGACCAGAAGAGAATCTTGGGGAAGAATGAGAATTTGGGTTTTCAATTAAGGCAGTTCATTAGACTGAGAAGGTGCAGTCAGATAGGTAGAAGAACACCCCAGAGAGAGTAGTGTCATAAGAACTTAAAATAATTGCATCCAGGAGGAGAGGGTGTTTGACGGGCCAAGAAATATTAGGACTGAGAAAAATCCATCAGATTTGACAATTAGAAAAGTACTGCTAAGTTTGAAAAGAACATTTTCACTTTATAAATTGTAATATAAGATATGACCTGGGCAGTCTCTTCCTCTCACTCCTGTTCTTCTTTAGCATTCTTATATTTGGTATTTGGTTCCCAAAAGCACACGAGTAAATTCATAATGAACTTTGTCTAATTTCAAATTTCATTAGATGTCATGTGTTTTTCATGTAAAGATTGATGACCTCATAAACTCATGGGCAGGTACCACATTCTCTATGTCCTTCATAATAGCTTTCCCTTAAATCCCACATCATTTCCACAGTTGCATGTAAGTTCCTTAAGAGTAAGAACTATGTCATTTGTGTCTTTGTATTCCTAGCACCTGGCACACAGCAGATGCTTAATAAATCTCTGTCAATTAATTGATTCTTCCAAGACTATCTTGTTGCAAGGTCAAGAGATTCTGGATCTGGAAGCTGTTGTATTGTTCAAAAGGCCCCTGCATTGTCACCAATCTCATGTAAAAACTTGTGTTTCTAATATGCAGGCTGATGTAATAGATGAAATAATGGTATAGACAAACTATTTTGAAAAGTTTTCTTGTAGCTAATCAATCCAAATAAATTTAGATTGCCTTACAAAATGTGTACTCGTCCATTTCCCTACTAATCTAGGAAAACAGCACCACTGAATATTTGATATGAGTTCACCTTTTCCTTTTGTTTCAGGAATTTAAGAATAATAAAAAGAATTTAGTTCCAATAAGGCTGTGGTTAATAGCTGACTGTACTGTCAGATCTATCAGAGGCTATTTTGAAACATAATAATTTCAGATGCTTGCCTGGGCACATGAACACTTATACACAGTTTATTGTGGTACTATGATAAGACTTCATGCCCCTGAGGCTGTCAGTGACTCTCTTTGCATTGATTAAACTGGAATTTGACGGTGAAGGAGAGAGAAACTCCTCCAGCCAACAAGCAAAAATTACAGTTAGAGATGCTTTAATATAATCCTTTTCGGTATGATTAATAGTCTTAACTATTTTTGAGTTAAGTATGATTTAGTTTATTTAGACTATTAGACTTTTATACAAGGGAAAAAATTGAAAGATGCTCTTTTCGTTAGTTATGGTTGAAAGTTTTTAGCATGTTGAAAGGCAGTAAGCTGGGAGGTCATAGGGTCTTGTACAAAGATCCAATAAAATAGATCTGTGTTTAATTTGGGATCGAGGGAGATTTGTAAGAGTTTCAATTATTTCTGAAGAACTGAATGTAATTACCAAAGCTAATTATACTAGTCCAAGGTTAATGGCTAGTATAAAGACAGATTCTTGGAGCTTCATAAGAAAGAACCAGTTTTCAATGCTTTTTAAAACTAATTTTAAATGCATTTTATTGCTTATGAAAATTGTGTGTGTGTGTGTGTGTGTGTGTGTGTGTGTGTGTGTGTGTGTAATGAGTAGGATAACCACAAATGCTAGTGTAATATTAAGGGTAGAGAAAAGATTTTTGGAATTTGTGATAATTTCCAGAAATGTGATAATAGGAAGGGTAAATTTTTAAAATAACGATTGATAAAAACTGTATAATGCTTGTCTGCATATAGTAGTCATGGTGGAGTTAAAGCTCACCTATATAAACGTAGGAACTTGGCACAAGGTCAAAAAAATAACTCTGGTCATGGCTTTATGAGCTTCAGTGTACATCATCCAATAGCTTTCATCTGTGTTTCTAGCTTGGCCTACTTTGTGCACTCAAGAGCCACTGATTGCCCTCTCTGTACCTGCTGGGATTGGTTCTGGACCTTGAAGCTGTTGAATGGTTTAAAAGGCCCCTGCAGTGTGACCAATCCATGTAAAAACTTGTGTTTCTAATAAGCAGGCAGATGTAATAGACTGCAGATAGTAATATTTCTTAAAGTTCTGATCTCCAGTTTTCAACAAGTGATATGTTCATCTGGATTATTACCAACTCTTGAAAAGTGTTAGTAAACTGATAAAATAGAAAGTAAACTGACAAACCAATAAATACACACTTGGTATGCATTTCATGGTAAAAACCATCAATGAAAAACTTTATAAAAATGAAACAATTAATGATATTGTCATATGTTGAACTATAATTAGTTTAATTTGTTTGTTTTTCCCTAATAAATTTCTATTTACTAAATCTTAGGGTTGGTAAGGACATTAGAAGCTGTCTCAAACAAGTAATATGGCATCCCAGATAGGCATGAATTCAGGGCCCCAAAATGTTAAAAAAAATAATAAAATTATACATTCTCATGGCTGAGATAGAAGGATATAACAAAAAATAACAAAATGCATTTGATTTTATGATTTTAAAATATTTTCACAGTATAATTCCAAAATGGAGCATAAATTACTCTGACTGAATTTTAAAAATCCTATTTAAGTAGAAAATATTCATTAAGATCCTTCCATGAGTAATACTCTCTACTAGGTACTGAGACAAAAAAGCAAAATATGACCCATACTACACATAGGCTACTTACAAGAAATTAAATATCTTGTGGAGCAAAATATGTACAAAAAAATCCCCAAACTCTATGTCACATGGGGAATTATGTTCAGTGAAAAGAAGAGGTTCTTGCAAAGCTCTATAAGAAATTTGAGGTAGAAGATAAAAATTTCAGCTGCTTCTGGATTAGGAAAGAGAGTTAAGGCACTTCACAGAGGGGGTAACACTTAAGGGAGACCTTTAAAGGGGTAAAGAAGCAAATATTTTATAATATGATAGTTATAGAGCTAGAATATACCTCAGAAGCCCAACCTCTAGGTTTATACATAAACTGAGGTTCAGGAAATCTAACTGATTTGTCCAATATTATAATAAGTGCAAGAGATGACATTTGAACCTAGATCTCATAATTCCAGAGGCACTGTGCATTTCTCTGAAGTAAAGGAGTTCATTTTAAGTAGGGGGAATGGTACCAGGAAGAATAACAAGGAGAAAAAGAAAAAAATGGAGCCAGAGAGCCTGAGTTCAAATCTTGGCTCTGCTACTTACTACTGACATGATCCTTGACAATCAATAAATTTCTCTAGATCTCATCACTTCTTCAGTAAAATGAGAAGTTTGGAATGAATGTCCCCTAATATGCATCTAATAAAATACTTTCAGTGATTTATTAATGTGCATTGAATATATTCTAGGTCTTCAAGGAACTTATAAAGTGGAGTCCAACTTGTCTCTTTGTAGAAGACATGATGAAGGGAGCACATGGACCCATAATTGAGTAGGAAAAGAATCGGCAGTTTATAATGACCAAAATTCATTCTGTGAAGCACAGATATTCTTCCTGTACTCTTGAATGGCTGAGAGTCATGAAGTGCTACAGATTCTAGAGATTTAAAGTTGTGGCTAATAAAAAGGGCAATGGTGAAGTATATGGAAAATGTAAGCAAGCTGCAGTGCATTAAAATGCATAATAAACAAATATAAAAATTTGAAGAACTTCACAGGAATAGTATGAGGAAAGGGATTTTTTAAAAAGGTAGCTTGGCCATGTAGTTGTAGCAAAGGACAACTAATAAATAATCTTCATTTTTCAATGGTATCTCCAAAATATCATAATGTGAAGAATATATATATAGTTATACACATATGTACATGTATATACACATGTGTGCATACTTATATGCATAAACATATATATATACACGCATATACATACATGCATATGCTTAGATCTCTTGTAATAACCTTATGAAAACATCCAGATAAAAATCACACAATATGAGTAAAATGAATGAGCTGTGCACTGACTTTTTGCAAGGAATCTCACATCATTAAGATCACAGATCCATTGAAACAGTGGGGTATTGATCAAAACAGGGACAATAGCAAAAGGCAGCTAAATATTTCAGCAGATAGAATTCTGGAGAAGGAATCACCAAGACCAAATTTCAAAATAGGTCTCAGACATTTACTAGGTGCATAGCCACGGGTAAGTCACTTAACTGCTCACTGATTTAGTTTCACCATATTTAAGATGGGTATGATAGCACCTACCTACCTAGACTATATGTTGAGATAGTACTTGTTAAATACTTCACAAATCTAAGAGCTTTTTGTAGATACTATATTTGTGTGTTTACATGCAAATACATACATACATACCTGATTCACAATGTAGCCACGGGGATAAAAAGAAAGTTCTTTATAAATACAAACACTATAAAAATACTAGTTGTTATAAATTCATTTTAGAAAAAAGAAAAAAAAAAACCTTTGCTGTAACAATAAAATCGGACTCATTTTATTGTGCTGATTATTAAACTGACCCAAGGGCAAAATTTCAACTTAAATTGAAAAAAGTAGAGAAAACCATCAGACCATATAAGTATGACCTAAATAACATCCCTTATGAATATTAAGTATGACCTAAATAGCATCCTTTATTAAATTAAGTAGAAGTGCTGAATAGTTTTAAGTGATTAGATCTGTTAGATAGAGTGCCTGAAGAACTATGGACAGAGGTTCACAATATTGTACAGGAGGCAGCAAAAAATAAAAATGTCAAGAAAAAGAAGAGAAAGAAAGCAAAATGACTTTATATGGTGACACTTTACAAATTGCTGATGAAAGAAGAAAAACAAAAGGTAAAAGAGAAAGGGAAAGATATACACAACTGAATGCAGAATTTCAGAGAAAAGCAAGGAGAGATAAGGTGTTCTTGTTGGGTTTTTGTTTTTAATGAGCAATGAAAAGAAATAGAACAATAGAATGGGAAAGACAAGAGAATTCTTTAAGAAAGTTAGAGATAGCAAGGGAACATTTCATGCAAAAATGGGTATGATATAAGACAAAAAGGTAGGGACTTAATTAAAGTAGAAGAGATAAAGAAGTGGAAAGAACATATGGAAGAACTAAACAAGATAGATCACTAATAACCACAATGGTATGGTTGCTTATATAGAGTCGGACATCCTGAAAAATGAAGTCAAGTGGAGCTTAGGAAGATTGCTAATAAGGCTATTGTAGATGATGTAGATAATAGCTCCAGCTGAGCTATTTAAAATAATAGTATTATATAGTCAAAGTGCTTCACTCAATATTCCACTGAACTCATATTTGGAAAACTCAACAATGGCCACTGGATTAAAAAAGATCAGTTTACATCCCAATCCTAGAAAAGGAAAAAGTTGAAGAATGTTTAAAGCATCCAAAAAACCGCACTTATTTCACCCAGCAGCAAGGTTACACTTAAGGTTCCTCAAGGGCTTACAGCAATCTGTAAACTAAGAATTTCAAGAAGATCAGGCTTGTTTTCAAAGAAGCACAGGAAATAGAGACCTAATTGCCAGTATTTGCTATATTATGGAAAAAGCAAAGGCGTTCCAAAAAATAACAACACAACTGTTACATGTTTTCAAAGAGATGGGAGTACCAAATCATATTATTTGTTTAAATAACCTCTATGTGGGCCAAGGAGCAAGAGTTAAATTGGAAAGTAAGTATGAAAAGGCTGTATATTGCCACATTATTTATTTAACATATGCAGAATGCATCATGCAAAATGCCAAAGTGGATGAATCAAAAACTGGAATTAAGGCTGCTGAGAGAAATATCAAGAATCACATATATGCAGATGTACCACTCTGATGGGAGAAAATAAAAAATTAAGAAGCCTCTTGAGGAAGGTGAAAGAAGAGAGTGTAAAAGCTGGCTTGAAACTCAACATCCAAAAACCTAAGATCTTGGCAACTGGTCCAATCACTTCTTGAAAAAGAAGAAGAAGAAATTGAAGCAGTGTCAGATTTTATATTCCTGGGCTTGAAATTTCCTACAGATGATAACTGCAGCCATGAAATCAAAAGATGCTTGTTCCCTGGAAGGAAAACTATGGCAAATCTGGACAGCATACTAAAAGGAAGAGACATCACCTTGCCAACAAAAGTCTGTGTAATTAAAACTATGGTTTTTGCAGTAGCAATGTACACCTGTGAGAGTGCAGCAAAAAAGATCAAATTAGTCAATACTTAAAGCGATTAACTCAGATTATTCACTGCAAAGTCAAATACTCATACTAAAGTTTAAAAACGTTGACCATATAATGAGAAGATTGGACTCTTTGGAAAAGATCTTGATGTAGGGAAAATATGAGGACAAAAGAATGGGAAAGCATAGGATAAGATGGATAGATAGCATCATGGAAGGAAGGAACAAACATGAACTTGGATAGACTTTGGGAGATAGCAGATGATAGAAGGGTCTGACATACTATGGTCCATGGGGTCAGGAAGAGTCAGACTTGAATTGAATGAATGAACAACAGCAAAAACAACTAAAAAGTATCAATTTTATCTGTCAAAACAATTCCAGGAAATTAAGATGTATCACCTTAATAATTCAATTTTTAATTTTTTTTTCAATCGTATCAGCTTTCTTCCTATAGCAATTAAGTTTTAAAAATCATTCCAGTTACTTAAATTTATTCTTCCTTAAATAAATTTCTATTTTTCTTATTTAATAATTTATTTTTCCTAATTGCTTGTAAAAACAATTTTAACATTTTTTTTTTAAATTTGAGTTCCAAATTGTCTCTCTCTTTGCTCTTCCCCTCATCAAGAAGGCAATTTGGCATACGTTATGCATGTGTAATCATGCAAAATACACTTCCATGTAAGTCATTCTTTGAAAAAAAAACAGAAAAATAATTAAAGAAAGAAGTGTCTTTGATCTGCATTTAGGCTCTATCAGTTCTTACTCTGGAGATGGACCACACCATTCATCATAAATCCTATGGAATTGTCTTAGATCATTGTTATTACTGAGAATAGCTAAATTATTCATAGTAGATTATCACACAATATTGCTGTTACTTTTACATGTTCTCTGTTACTATTACATGTTCTCCCAGTTCTGCTCATTTCACTTTCATCAGTTCATGTAAATATTTCCATGTTGTATTTGGTTTGTTTGTTTTTCCTGAGCACATCCTGCTCATTATTTCTTAAATCACAATAGTATTCCATCAAAAGCATATATGACTTGTACAATCATTCTCCCGTTTTTGTACATCCCCTCAGGTTCTAACTCTTTGCCACCACTGCAAAAGCTTCTATAAATATATTTGTATACATAGGTCCCTTTCCTCTTTATTTTTTATCTCTTTGGGATATAGACATAGTAGCCCTTTGCTTGGCCAAAGGGTATGCAGGGTATTATAATCCTTTGGAAATAGTTCCAAATTGCTCTCCAAAAGGGTTGAATCAGTATACAACTTCACTGCTAGCACATTAGTGTTCTAATTTTCTCATATCCCCTCTAACATGTGTCATATTTTTCCTGTCATATTGATAGGTGTGAGTCAATAAAGCTCAGAGTTTTTTTTTTTCTCATCAATAGTGATTTAAACCATATTTTTCAAGACTATAGGTATTTTTTATTGTTTTGTCTGACTTCCTGTTCATAAAATTTGATCACTTATCAGTTGAGGAATGAGTCTACTTTCTCTAAATTTTACTCTGTTTCCTATATGTTTGAGAAATGAAGTATTTATGAGAAAAACTAATTGTAATTTTTTTCAAGTAATGATTACTGGGAGTAGAGTCAAGATTACAGAGTAAAAGCAGGGATGTGAGTGAGCTATCCACCAAACTCTTCCAAAGGCTTGTAAAAAATGACTGAACAAATTTGAGAGGAGCAAAAATTACACAGTGATACAAAAACATAATGAAAAATTAATCAACAGCTTGCTAAAGGAGATGCAAAAAATACTAAAGAAAATAATACCTCAAAAAAGTAGATTAATCCAAATGGCAAAAGAGGTAAAAAAAAAAAAGACCCAATGAGTAGAAGAATGCCTTAAAAAGCACAGTCGTTCAAATGGAAAAAGAAGTCCAAAAGCTCACTAAAGAAAATAATTCCTTAAATATTAGAATGGAGCAAATGTCAGCTGATGACGCTGTGAGAAATCAAGAAATTTTTAAACAGAAACAAAAGAATTTTAAAAAATAGAAGACAGTATGAAATACCTCATTGGAAAAACTAACCCTTGGAAATTAGATCCAGGAGAGAAAATTTAAAAATTATTGGATTACCTGAAAGCCATGATCAAAAAAAAAAAAAAGGAGTCTAGACATAATCTTTCAAGAAATTATCAAGTATCGTGGAAACACAATAAAGATAACACAAGATTTAGCAGCTTCTATAGTAAGGGATCAGAGAGTTAGGAAAACAATATTCCAGAGGTCAAAGGAGCTAGGATTACAAACATAAATCACCTACCCAGCAAAACTGAATATAATTCTTTTGGGGGTGGAGTGTTGGGAGGTTGGATGCATTGAATAGAGCACTGGCCCTCAGGAGGACCTGAGTTCAAATCCAGACACTTAACACTTACTAGCCATGTGACCTTGGGCAAGTCACTTAACCCCAATTGCCCTGCCTCTGCCCCTCCAAAAAAAGAGGCAAAAGAAAATAATCCTTCAAGGGGGAAAATGGTTATTCAATGAAACAGTAAACTTTCAATTATTCTTGATGAAAAGACCAGAGTTAAATAGTATATTTGACTTTCAAATAAAAGACTCAAGAGAAGTATGAAAAGGTAAATAGGAAACAGAAATTATAAGGGGTGTTTACCTTCCTTCATAGAAAGATGGTATTTGCAACGCACCAGACCTTTTCTCATTATTAGGGTAATTGGAGAAATATATATATATATATATATATATATATATATATATATACATATATACAGAGGGCACAGGGTGAACTGAACATGAAGGGATTATATCTAAATATATATATATATATTAAGGGGAGAGAAATGAACATACTGGGAGAAGGAGAAAAGGAGAGGTAGAATGTGGTAAGTTATAAAAGGCAAGAAAAAGCTTTTAAATTAGAGGGGAAGAAGGGGGAGGTGAGAGGAAATGAGTGAATCTTAGTGGATTTGGCTTAAGGAGGGAATAAAATAAATAAAAATCAGGTATCTTACCATACGGGAAAGTAGGAGGAATGGTGATAAGAGATGAAAGGATGGTAGAAGGTAGGGCAGATTGGGAGATGGGGTACTAAGAAGCAAAGACTTTTGAGAAGGGACAGGGTCAAAGGAGAGAATAGAATTAATGGGGAGCAAGATAGGATGGAGGGAAATATAGTTAGCCTTTCACAACATGATTGTTATGGAAGTGATTTGTATGACTACACATGTATAACCTACATCGAATTTGGAACTTGAAGTTTTAAAAAACAAATGTTAAAAATTATTTGCGCATGCAACTAGGAATTCAGAAGTACAGGAAATGGACTATAGAAAATGTTCTTGCCATATAGAACAAAATAGAAGGGGAAGAGGATAAAGGATAAGGTGACAGAAGGGAGTGCAATCAGAATGAGCATTGTCTTGGGGTGGGGGGAGTGAAGAGATGAAGAGAAAATGTGAAACAAAATCTCGTGGAAGTGTAGGTCAGCAATTAAAAATAAATTCATTAATCAAAGGAATGATTACCGACTCTGTAATTCCCTCTACCTCATTTTCCCCATGTGTCCTACTGTCTATCTCTTTTTATCCTGTCCATTCCCAAAAGTATCTTGCTTTTAACTGTGAAACCTCCCTCAATTGCATTCACTTCTATAAGCCATGCCCTTCTCTTATCCCTTTGCCTTTATACTTTCCTGTATGGTACGATAGATTTCTTTATGCAATTGAGCGTGTACATTATTCCTTCTAATCCGATTTCAATGAGAGTAGGGTTCATGTGCTCTCCTCTCTAATCCCACTATTTCTCCCCCCACGATAAAATCTCTTTCAGGTCTCTTTCTTTTTTTTTTTTTTTTAACTTTTTAAATATATTTTTAAGCAATCGGGGTTAAGTAACTTGCTCAAGATTACGCGGCCAGTCATCTCTGGGTGTGGTGCTGAGCGTCTGAGCCCGGGATTCGATCTCCAGGTCGTGCCAACACTGGAGCCGGTGGTGATCTTACTCGCTGAGCCACCTGGCCACCCCTAAGCAATTGGGGTTAAGTAACTTGCTCAAGGTTACACGGCCAGGTGTTTCTGGGTGGGTGCTAAGCGCCTGAGCCCGGGACTCGATCTCCAGGTCTTCTCAACACTGGAGCCGGTGCTCTTACTTGCTGTGCTACCTGGCCGCCCCTCAGGTCTCTTTCATATCAGATAATTTATCCCATTCTACTTTCCCTTTCCCCTTCTCCTAGTGCATTCTTCTTTCTCATCCCTTTATTTTTTTTTTTTAGATAATCATACCATCACATTAAACTCACCCCTCTGCTTTCTGTCTATATTTATTCCTTCTGATAACCCTGATAATGAGAACATTTTTAGTAGGTACCAATAACATTTCTCATGTAAGAATATAAATATTTAAACCTCAATTATTTCCATATGATTTCTCTTTCCTTTTTTTTTTCTTTTTATGCTTCTTTTGCATCTTGTATTTGAATATCAAAATTTCTATTCATTTCCGGTCTTTTCATCAGGGATACTTGAAAGTCCTCTATTTCATTGAATATGCATTTTCCCCCTGAAGGATTATGTTCAGTTTTTCTGGGAAGATGATTCTTGATATTTTGCCTTCCAGAATATCATATTGCAAGCCCTTAAATTATTTAATGTAAAAACTTCTAATTCTTGTGTAATGTTGACTGTGGTTTCATGCTTGCAATATTTTCTCCTTGACCTGGGAGCTCTGGAAATTGCTATAATATTCCAGGGAGTTTTCATTTTGGGATCTCTTTCAGGAAGTGATCAATGGATTCTTTCAAGTTCTCTTTTGTCCTCTGGTTCTAGAATATCTGGGCAGTTTTCCTTATAAGTTCTAGAAAGGTGGTGTATAGGCTCTGTGTTTTGTCATAACTTTCTGGTGGTCTAATAATCCTTCAATTATGTCTCCTGGATCTATTTTTCTATTTCCTTGAATTTTTTCATTCTTTTGATTATCTTTGATTGTTTCTTGATTTCTCACAAAATCATTAGCTTCCACTGATTTTCCATCTCTTTTTCATTTGGCCAGTCTTTTTTTTTAAGTAATTTTTCTCTTCAGTGAATTTTGAATATATATTTTTTCCATTTGATCAATTCTGCTTTTCAAGGCATTTATCTCTTCATTACATTTTTGAGCCTCTTTTGCCATTTGACTTATTCTGTTTTTAAGGTGTTGTTTTCTTCAGTATTTTTTGTTTCCTCCTTTACCGAGTTATTTACTCTTTTTTCCTATGATTTTCTTACATCACTTTCATTTTTCCTTGATTTTTCTTTGATTTTTAAAATCCTTTTGGAGCTCTTCCATGGCCTGGGACCAATTCGTAATTTTCTTTGAGGATTTGGGTGCCAGAATTTTCATTTTTTTGTCTTCTCAGTGTGTATTTTGATCTTCCTTTTAACCATAGTAGTTTTTTTTTAATAATCAGAATTTTTTCCACTGCTTACTCATTTTCCACCTTATTTAATTAATTTTAACTCTATTCTAAAGTGGGGCTCTGGTTCCCAAATGGAGAGGGCAGTGTCCCAAGTTTCAGGTATTTTGTGCAGGCATTTTCAGAAGTAATTCGGGGCACCTATAAGTTTTTGTCTCTTCCAAAGTAGTATGATCTAGGGCATTGTTTCTTAAACTGCAGTTTGCAAGCCCCTATGGGGTACTGTAAAATGAATGTGGGACTTGTGAAAAATTTGGCAAAAGCACAAGGTTTCTGAATGTGAAATGACCAAAAATTAATTCAAAATCAAACTTGTGTTGAATCTAAGGTGTTTCTGGCAGTGTTTTCCTGTGTTGCATCTCACAACTTCAGTGCAGCCTTGGTTCTGAACACACAGCATATGCACTTTGAACTCCACATGCCATTACACTACCTAGTGCCAACAAATGCTCCCAGAAAAACCTTGACTCAGATTCAAAGCTATTGTATGTTATGCAATGGAGTGTTTTTACTGGACATATAAAGTTTTCTACTCTTACTGTAGCATAATAACTTCATTATGGAAAATGGCGATTTTTAATAATTTCCTAATACCATTCCTCAGCATTTAAATATAAAATTAGTATAATTATGGATTGCATTTTTTAGGATGTTTGATTTTAAAAATTGGTGTTATCTTCTTTCATGGAAGCCTAAGTATTTAATTGCAGCAAATAAAGACAAAAGCCTTTAATAATATTTCTCCACCATCACTGCTGTATGTATATGTACATGCAAACATATTTTTAATTAAGGACAAACAAATGTAACTTCATACACTAAAGCTAGTATTTACTTGAGAAATTATTAGCAATATTTATATTTTAGGAGAAAAATATTTTTCAGTTCTGAATAAGTGACTAAATTTATTCATAAAAGCTAAAATTACCAATGACAATGTGGCAGAGTCTTTGCTAGCATGTTGGAGTACACCTAAATTTGCAAGAAAAATTAAACATGTCAAATCATTTTTGCAATGTGGATTTGCTTGTAATAATTATTATGATGAGAAAAACTTCAGTGCTTAATTTATAATGAAATTTTGGCTACAGAGCCAAAACTGAAATGACATCTTAATACCAAACATGCAGTGTACTATACTAAACCAAAGGAATATTTTGAATGACTTTAAAAATCTCCAAATAAAGAAAAATAATGTTTGAAAAATTTGTTACTGTCAACAAAATGTATTTGCTTACACTTTATGAACTTCTTGTTTAATTGCAAAAAACTCAAAAGCCCCACGCAATAGGAAAATATTTTGTGTTACCTGCTGCTATTAAAAAGTCAGAAATAGTTCATGAGGGAAAGTATGGTATGAAATTAATAAAATTCCTTTGTTGAATGATACTAATTCCAAAGCACTGTCTTAAATTAGTAATGACCATTTCCAGCAGCTTATTACCAGGCTTAAGGGCAGGCCAAGGTTTGCAATTCAGTTAGATGAAACAAATATTTTTAACATGATATAGTTATTGCCTCATTAAGATATTTTTATGAAGGAAGCATACATGAGAAATTATTGTTTTGCCATACTTTGGAAGGGCACAAAAAAGAGGAATAGATAGATAGATAGATAGATAGATAGATAGATAGATAGATAGATAGATAGATAGATAGATAGATATAGATATATAAAATGAATTTTTCACAAATGAAGGTTTACAGTGAAATAATTGTATTCAAGTCTGTATACACAATGCTGTAACAATGATGGGTGAGAATGTGTATTTGTAGCAAAAGTTAAATTTGATGGCAATGAACATATCACTTTTAGTCACTGCATGATCCATCAGGAGGCACTTATAGCCCCCCCCAAAAAATCACCAGAGTTAAATGTTATACTGTAACCCAGATCCAATTATAGGCAATTCAAGAGAATCCTTCCACTGATGACAGTAAAGGTACCCCTGTAAATCTTCTTCTGACCCCTTGTCCAACTCCCTTACCATCTCTGGGATAAGAGGTCTGGAAACCAGCACTGCTGCCACTGATTCAGTCATCCCTGGTCTGCTTCTGATTTGCTTGGGCCTGGTCTGCATTGACTTAGCCTGCACTGACTGTGCTCTCTTTCACACTGTTGAAACGAACCTTTCCTGCTTACCTTTTAACTTGTCTTTGGCTGGAAAATTGTTTTACTCCATCTTTTTGTAGGTGATACTGCTTTAGAATTTGTTTAGTCAATATATAAAGGTATTTCGAGGAATTTGTGGGAGAGCTCAGATAAGTCCCCGACTTTACTCCATGATCTTTAGTCCAGAAATTGATATCTAAAAATATTGCTAAAAGAGGAAATAATACTTTCACATTCATTTCCCAAAGAAGTCTTGTAAAAGAGCAGCAGTATTTAAAATTTTACGAAGTATGTGGAAATATAATATAGGTGGGTACTCACACCATTAGCTTAAGTCAACAGTACAACTAACATAGAAGGGCTTCTCACTTCACAAAACAAAATGATTATGATAAGACTCTTTGGCAATGTGGACTTACAAATGTTTATCTGCAGCTATCCAATTAATCAATTTGATTATGCCAGTGATTATACCCAGATGTCAGATTAATCTAAGTGACATAATTTTGACCCATAGTTTCCATGTTATATAAACTACATTACCAGAATTTCCTGGACAGAAATTCTTACTACATTAAAGCGAGGATAATTTTCTTTTCAAATTAAATGTTGCTAGCTATGTTGTTGAAATATCCTAAGTTGTAATTTTATCAGGATAAAAATCCTTCTGTTATTTTTACTAAATAACAAAAGATTTCCTGGTTCCAAAAATGTAGTTGAAAACAGCTTGTTTCCTCTTGATTAGAGACTTAGAAGTAAAACCTGTTGGTTTGTTGTTGTGTTTTAATCTTTTGTGGTAACCTTTACATTATTTGTGATAGCTGTGGCTTCACAGCCTCTACAGGGCCCTCTAGAGGGCACGTAACCCTCTAGATCCTCAAGTTGCACCACTTTACTGAAATCAAACTTCAAAGAACAAATAAATCCCCTTAATAAAAGGATTTGTTCTTTAAAACTTGGATTCAGTCAAAAGACCACACACCCAAAGACCTAGAAGGCCACATGTGGCCTGGAGATTGCAGCTTTCCCACCCCTAAAACCTCTTAGACACAACTTAATATAGCACATAGTAAGTTGGATGCTCATTTAGAAAGAACTGGGTCAGTATCCTTCCCCAAATCCTATTACTGTCTCTCTCTGTCTCTCTGTCTCTGTCTCTCTCTGTCTCTCGCTCTCTCATACACACACATATGCATGTATAGACATAAATATTTAGAGAGATCCATCTATATATAGAGGTACATATAGAAGTCTATATAAAGCAATACATATGGGGGCGACTAGGTGGCATAGTGAATGGAGCACCAGCCCTGGAGTCAGGAGGACGTGAGTTCAAATCCGGCCTCAGACACTTAACACAAAAACTAACCATGTGACCTTGGGAAAGTCACTTAACCCCAATTGCCCTCCAAAATTAAAAAAAAAAAAGAGAGATACATAGATATAGATAGCTAAGTATATATCTGAAATATAGATTCATATAAAAGTGATAGAGAGATATGAAGTAATAATAACTGCCTCACAAATTTGCATGGAAATTCAATAGGAATATATGTGTATATACACATATAACTATAATTATATATATATATATGTACTATCTATAAATATATCCCATTCAGACTATTATATTTTTTCTATTAAAAAGGGCGGGGGGGAACAAAGAAAAATGTGAGGTTTGTATATGGAAAACAATAAGGAAGGAGCCCACAGAGACCCAAGGTAGAGTCTTGAATCAGTGCCTTTTTTGCCAACTGCTCATTTACATATGACCAACAGGAGAACTTCAGAGTTATTAACTGGGAAACTATGAATCACAGCACTGTCTTGTGATTATTGGACAAATTCATATTGTTTCATTATGGCTTAGATAACAAGCAAAAATTTTATAACATACTGGAAAATGACTATACAAAAGACCTAGGTTTCTCACCAAGAAAATTTAGCCCTAAACTAAAACTAATCAGTCTAAAATAAGACCTCAGATATATACTGAAGAGAGACAATCATTCACTGCACTACCATCTTCTGCCTTATACTGAAAAACAACAATAACAACTTCAGAGAACTTTTTGAATATCCCAAATATCCCAGGCTAAGGATCTCTGTCCTTTTCTGAAAAAAAAATTAGATCTACCCAGACAGTAGAAGGTCTAACCTGACAGAGAAGCAAGAATACCCTGCAATAGTGTTCTGTACCAACAGTGAGGACTCTAGACGAGCGATGAAACAGTCAGCCAAGCTATGGAATCATGCATCCAACAAAGCTACCATACCCATTAGAGAAATTTGTAAAGACAGTCCCTGAGAAGGAGAAAGAATATCATGGTCTATATTCCTAGAGATGATAGCTGTTTTGGTCACGTTTCTTATATTAACATATTATTAACATAGTACTTTAAGTGTTTGCTCACTCTCCCTCAGGGACATTGTGTTTATGCATGGAATGCTGTGGAATTATATTCTTTCTTTGCCTTTTGAATAAATGAGTTTTCAAGAATTAATTAAGTCAGCTGGTTAATTGGAAGTATAGTTGTGGGGACTTAAGAGCTTAATTACTAGGAGCACAGCCACCCATCAGGATTAACCATAAAACCCAGAGAATAATTGTAGCAATTGTCCCTCTGGATGTACCAGGGCAATTTGAAAGTTAGTGAGAAAGTTGAGATAGAGAAAGAGAGACAGAGACCAAGACAGAGAGACATGGATAAGGAGAGGGGAGAGGAGAAGAGAGAGAGAGAGAGAGAGAGAGAGAGAGAGAGAGAGAGAGAGA
>NW_027187284.1:3214044-3233731 GCF_028583685.1 Petaurus breviceps papuanus | reverse complement strand
AGAGAGAGAGAGAGAGAGAGAGAGAGAGAGAGAGAGAGAATGAGGACAGGGATGTATCACAAAAATTATATAAGTACAAACAATTATTAGTAAATTTCATGTGGCCAGTGGCATTTTCTTTGTAGTCTTTTGGAGTCTTAATCCCTTTAAAAGTATACTAAAGTGCAGTAAATATGTGATCTGTAGGATGATAAAACATTTGTTGTTTTTAAAATTTTCTGCCTATCTCTCCAACTTAATTATCCCAACAACAGCAAATATACACCAAATAGAAAGTAATTAAAGCTGAATTCACAAGATAAGCCATAAACATTGAATAAGGTAAAGGCCCCATGAAGTGACATCTGCTGACTTAAATACTTTCAATTTCCTCTTGTCTCCCCTATGCCTGCCTCATTCCACATGCTCAGCAAAGCAGACTATAACCTCTAGCAACCTGTTATTGTTCATTGTTATTTGTCCTTTGTTCTCAAAGAGGACCAGGAACTCAGGGAGGTGTTGCCATGACAGGAAAGTAAATTGGATTTAAGTGAGGGAGGGCTATGCAAAGTCACTGGTCCAACTTTCTCCTCCAGAGCCATCTGGGTCCAGTGGCAAGATATAAATCAAGATGACTGGAGATACCCCCCACCACCACTTCCCCCCTAGCAAACTGTAGACTTGTGTTTAATGGTCTAATTGTGGGTCTGCTATTTAGGTCATCCATGATAGTGACACATACTGAGTCCCTCCCATTAAACAAAAAGGCAATGATTTGTGTGCTGAGCCTCACAAAGGAAAAAGGAATACAAATGGAGTAGGGTGGGGTAGAAATAAGGGACTAGCTAAAACTTCAGGAAAGGGTACTAGAATCACATACAGAATCAATCCTTGCCCCATAGAGGTTACTCTGTGCAGGAAACTGCTAAGGGATCCAATCCCCACAATTCACAGTTCACAGGGCATGAGGAAGTCTAGCCCTAGAGTCTTTTTACAAAATAGAAGAGAAAGAGCTAACCATGAAAAGGAAACACAGAGACAAGCTACTGATAATTTAAGGAAAAGGCTCTCTTCTTTAGGTTAAGCTCATCTACTTCTTTCACCTAATACACATATGGAATGTTCCAGAGATTCTTCCCCTATCCTGTTGCCTTCCTTCAGACACTGTCTAATTGTGTGGCTCATAGTTCTAACATTTTAATCATATCATATAACCCTTTAAATTATGGAGGAAGAAACAGGACCCCAAACAAGTTGAATGATTTGCCCAGCGTCTTATAGGTAGCAAATGGTAGAGCAAGGATTAAAACACTGATCCTCTAACTCTGCATCCAAAGCTCTTTTCTTCACAGTTAACTAAACGGGGCCACCAGTTGAACACAGCTATTAAGGGCTGATTCTCTACCCTATCTACCACTCCCTGTTTGATTTCGAAACATTGCCACTAATATATTTATGAAATATTCCTGGAATAGTAAGCATATATGTATATGCATGTATGTGTGTATACATATAAATGTATTAATCTAAAGATGCAAACCTACAAGCACATTTTAATTAGCTGGGTTTGGAGAATATTGAAGTCCCCCCCACCCCCTTAAAGTAATATACACATTCCTGGAGTATCACAGAAACACACAAACAAATTTTAAAGAGAGTTCATCATTGTCTTGTCTGATTAAGAATTCTTTCTCGACAACATTTCTGAAAATTAGAAAACTAGTTGCTTGGTTGTTGTCCTTCATTCTCTAAGGGAACCAAAATGACATCAGTATGGTAAAGTTAAGTTTCACTGTGTCTGACTGTTGCTGATGAGACCGATACTTAGTCAGAACACTCTACCACAAATTGGGTTCACATTTGTAAACATTTGGGGTGGATTCTCTGAATTTGTGTATCCTGCTTTTCCATTCTGGTTTCATTCCATGCTGAACAGTCCTGTGCCAGCATCTCCCATTCCACACAATCAATACCAAAGTTCTTATGAGAAACTTTGAGAGTGGCCCTATATTTCTTCTTCTGAGCACCATGTGAATGTTTGCTCTGTGTGAGTGCTCCATAATATAGTCGTTTTGGTAAGCATACATTTTGCATTCAAACATGGTCAGTTCATTGGAGTTGTGCTCTCTAAAGCAGAGTCTGAATGCTTGGCAGTTTAGTTTTGGTAAGGCACATAGTGTCTGATACCTTATCCTGCCAGGTGATCTTCAGAAGCTTCCTAAGACAATTCAAATGGAAGTGATTCAGTTTCCTGGAATGGCATTGGTATACTGTCCATGTTTCATAGGCATACAACAAGGTCTGTTCAATGGCTCTGTAGATCAGTTTGGTAGTCAGTCTAATACTTCTTCTCTCCCATAATTTCCTTCATAGTCTCCCAAATGCTGAGCTAGTTCTGGTAGTGTGTATCAACATCACCATCAATGTATATATACCTGGAAAGTACACTGCCATGGTAAGTGAACCTGTCCACAGAATTTAAGAAACCTCCATTTGCTATAATCAATGGTTCTATATATGGATGGGGTGGTGGTGCCTGATGGAGCACTTCTGTTTTCTTTTTTTCTTTCTTTCTCTTTGGAGGGGAGAAGGCAGGGCATTTGGGGTTAAGTGACTTGACCAAGGTTAAGTGACTTGCCCAAGGTCACACAGCTAATAAGTGTTAAGTGTCCGAGGCTGGATTTGAACTCAGGTCCTCCTGAGTCCAGGGACAGTGTTCTATTCACTGAGCCACCTAACCACACCCACTTGTGTTTTCTTGGTGCTAATTGTTAGGCCAAAATTAGCACAAGCAACAGAGAATTGATCCATACTTTGTATCATCTCAGCTTTAGGGGATGGATTAAGTGCATAATCATCTTCAAAAATAAAATCATGCACCATCACTTCGTCCACTTTGGTCTTGGCTTGTAAACTTTTCAAGTTGAAGAATTTACCATCAGTGCAGTAGTTGACTTTCATGCTGTGTTCATCCTCATGGACAGAATTTGACAACCTGACTGAAAACATCATGCTAAAAAACATGGGGGCAAGTACACAGCCCTCCTTCACTTCACTGGTGACTGGGAAAGAACAAGAATATTTTCCATTATCCAGAACTTAGGCAAGTATGCCATCGTAAAATTGACATACAGTGCTGATGAACTTATCTGGGCAACCAATTTTTTTTAAAGCAATCAGGGTTAAGTAACTTGCTCAAGGTTACATGGCCAGTTATTTCTGGGTGTGCTGCTGTGTATCTGAGCCCAGATTTTATCCCCAGGTCATCCCGACACTAGAGCCGGTGCTCTTACTCACTGAGCCACCTGCCCCCCCCCAAGCAATTGAGGTTAAGCAACTTGCTCAAGGTTATACAGCCAGATGTTTCTGGGTGGGTGATAAGTGTCTGAGCCTGGGATTCAATCCCCAGGTCATCCCGACACTGGAACCGGTGCTTTTACTTGCTATGCTACCTGGCCGCCCCAAGGGCAACCAAATTTTGACATGATTTTCTATAAACCTTCACAACTGACAGTATCAAAGGCCTTGTTCAGATCTACAAATGTCACATACAGACCTCTGTTCTGCTCCTGGCATTTCTCTTGCATCTGTTGAGCAAGAAACCCCCCTATCAACCACTCGTCAATCACAGATGACCATCTTCCAGGTGAAAAACCAGCTTTTTAAGGAGAACTTTGGCAAGAATCTTGCCAGCAATGATTAAGAGAGAGATTCCTCTGTGATTGTCACAAGACAATCTATTTCCTTTACCTTTATAGAGATGGACAAGGGAGGCATCCTTAAACTCCTAGGGGATAAAAACCTTTTGTCATATAACTTAGAAAATTTCAGTCAGCTTTTGTATAAGCAATGGATTGCCTATCTTGTAAACCTCAGCTGAAATAGAATAAGGACTGGGTGCTTTGCCACAGGAGAGGAGCCTAATGGCATTCAAAACCTCTTCTTCAGTTGGAACTTCAGCTAGGAGGGATTGATTAACTTCAACCTCAGGTCAGTGGCCTCAACATTGATTGATGATGGTCTGTTGAGAACACAATGGAAGTGTTCAGCCCATCTCTCTGGGATCACTTCCTCATCACTCACTAATCAATATGGCTTCATCAGAATTGAGTAGTCAAGATGTACCATAGGTCTGGCTCATAAATAACCTTCAGGGCATCATAAAAGCAGTTTGGGTTGTTACTATCAGCACAAAACTGAATTTCATCTGCTTCTTACTGAGCCAAGAATCCTTCATCTCTCTAAGCTTTGCTTATACTTACTTTTTTTTTCTTTTTGGAGAGCAACTGGGGTTAAATAACTTAACCAAAGCCACATGGCTAGTAAGTGTGTCAAGTGTCTCAGGCTGGATTTGAACTCAGGTCCTCTGTTCTCCGGGGCTGGTGCTCTTTTCACTGTGCCAGCTAGCCGCAGTTTATACTTACTTTTTTTTTTAAGCAATAGGGGTTAAGTAACTTGCTCAAGGTTACACAGCCAGTTATTTCTGGGTGTGGTGCTAAGTATGTGAGCCTGGATTTGATTCCCAGGTCATCCCGACACTGGAGCCGGTGCTCTTACTCGCTGAGCCACCTGGCCACCCCTATACTTACTTTTAATGGAAATAAATGCTGCCTTCTTAGAAACAGATGAACTATCCTGCTTGTAAACCCTGTGGAGTTCTCATTTTTCAGCTAGCAGCTTCTGAATTTCTCCATCATTTTCATCAAAGCAGTCTTGCTGTTTGCAAGTGTTCTGACCTACATGAGCAATGCAATACAATCCTCCAAATCTCTGAAAGCTGCCCTCTCCTTTTCTGCTCTGATATTGCCAACTGTTTGTTGGCTCAACTTTCCCTCCAAGTTACCAACAAATTGTTCCTGCTCAGAGAAAAGCTCTAATACGTTAACATTAATTCTTCTGGTAGTTACTTTGCCTTGGGAACACTGCTTTTGTTTAATGCAAATGTTTATCTTGGAGAAGATATATCTATGATCAGTCCATCACTCTACACCACACATTGCCTTTGTCACTCTCATATCCTATCTGCTGCTTCTCCCTATAATCACATAGCCTATTAAATGACAATATTTGCTGCAAGGATGCATCCATGAAGTTTTATTCCTTTTAGGTAAATAGAAGACAGTGTTGGTGATGAGTAAGTCATGAGATGAACAAGACTCCAGTAGTAAGTGGCCATTGCTGTTACTGTTTCCAACTCCATTCCTCCCAAGGACTCCCTGCCAAGGCTGCTACTCTGAGCCTACTCTAGCATTAAAGTTAACCAGAATTATAAGCTTGTCCTCTTTTGATACATTAATGATAAGGGTCTCCAGTTGTTCATAAAGTTTTTCCTAAATTTCATCAGGGTTCACCATGGTGGAAACGTAGTCATTAATGATGGAGGCATGATGTTTTCCTACAAGTGGCAGTTGCATTGTCATGAGCCTGTTGTTTATTCCTTTTTGCAGGCGTAAAAGCTTGTTGATTAGATGAGTTTTGATTGCAAAACCTATACCAGCTTCACAGTGCTCCCCTTCACTGAAGCCACTCAAGAAAAATATGTATCCAGATCCAGTTTCAGTAAGCTGGCCTTCATTTGCCAGCCTTGTTTGAGTCAGGGTTTCTATTTGGATGTGATACATGCTAAGTTCTCTTGCAACAAGAGCTATTTGTCTTTCAGGTCTGTTGGATTTTGTTTTATCTATAAGTGAGCACATTCCATGTGCCAATGGTGAGTGAAATCATCTTTGCAGATGTATTTGTCCATTTTTTTTTTGTGGTTTGACCTTGGAGTAGCAATCTCCACTTGCCATTGTAATTAGGCCAGAGTTGGGTAAGCAGACAATTTTTAGGGCATCTTTTCTAACCCCTTTCTCACACTAGGAGATGAGCAGGTTCATTGTTAAACGGCTGTTCATGTCAAGGTGGCAGAGTAGAACCAGGATGTTTGCTGGGCTCTGGCTTCCACCTTCCCCAATCCATGTAAAAGGGGACTCTAAACAAACTTTGGAGCTGCAGAACCCACAAAATCAAACAGAGAAACTAACATATACACATACACACACACACACACATATATATATGTCTACATATGAGGTTATATGGCCATATGAATACATATGTGAATGTGTATATATGTTTACAGGTATACATAGATAGAGGGCACAGGATCAATCTAACAGGAAGGGATGATACTTAAAAGGTAAATTAAGAAGTGAGAGGTAATATGATGAGAAGACATGGGGAGAGACAGAATGGGGTAAACTATCTCATATAGAAGAAGCAAGGGAAAATGGTTACAATGGAGGGGAAGAATAGGAAGGCAAAAGGGAATGGGTCAACTTTATTCCCATTGAATTTGTCTTGGGGAGGGAATGAAATACACACTAAATAGGGTAACTCACCCTATAGGACAGTAGGGGGCAAGGGGAAGAGAGGGGGGATGATGGAAAGGAGGGCAGGCTTGGGGGGAGGGAAGTTGGAAGCACCCGCTTTTGAAAAGGGATGTGATCAAAGTAGAGAATAGAAAAAGTGGGAGGTGGGATAGGAGGGAGGGAAATATAGTCAGTCTTTTACAATATATCTACTATGTTATTATTTTGCATTAAACACACATGTACAACGTATCCTGAACTTCTTATCTTCCTAGTAAAGGTGGGTGTCAAGGGAGGAAGGGAATGAATCTGAAATTCAAAGTTTTAAAATCAAATACACAAATATATATACTATTATTAATACTATTTTACATGTAATTGGGACATAAGATATACAGGCACGGGGGAATAGAGATCCACTGAAAAATTTGAAAGAGGTATGGGAGAAAATATGGGAGAGAGCAGATTGGAGGAGGGGATATCCTGTGGGACTGCTATTTTGGGGCAGTGGGTAGGGGAAAATATGGGAAGAAAAATTGTAACTCAAAATCTGTTTGAAATGAATGATGTAAATCAGAAGTTAATAAAGCATTAAAAAAGAGGCTATTCAGACACCAGGAGACTATTGAATCCCACTGTTACTTCCAGTGAGAAGACAACTCTATACCCTGGGTCACCTGTGTGTAGGGTTGTGACTACAGCTTCCAGTGTATCCACAGCTACAGCTTCATCACTTTCCTCTAGCCACAACTCTTTGAAATAGGTAAAAATGGTAAAATGGTATGGGGTGATGCGAGGCAGAGTTGCATGAAGTTGTCAGCCTCACTCTCTCATCCAGAGTCATCACAGTCCTTAGGCAGGACAGAGTTAAGATGACTTGTGATGGTTCAAGATGTAGTAGATGACCTTTGATGTCCGACTAAGCACTCCACAATATCTACTTCAACTGCTTTCATGGCCATTGGAACACATTGTTCTCATCTGCACATTCCACCAGGGGAAGTCTTCTTATGCTTGGGGTAGATATCCCCCTAACTCACCAATGGGTTTAAGACTCCTCAGTTATCCTCTACCTGGTTTAGACCATCTGCCAAAGTGGTTTACTGGTGTGTAGACACTATACATGTTCCAGCTTCTTGGAGCCATAGTTGAGAGTTAGATGGAACAGGTGGATACCAAAGCATTCCTGAAAAGGGCTCAGTAGCTCAGCCGTCACACCAGAGATACTAGTCTTCCCTGAACACACCCGACACTCCAGAAAATGAGAACCCTTCACTAGATATCCAATGAAGGAGAAAGTCACGGAATCACAATTGAGCATTCTTGCTCTAATAAAGTAGAAACCTCAATTTCCTTTTTAAATTGAAAGAGTGGAAAACAGACCCATTGAATGGGTAAGCAAAGGACAACACTTTAAGTCCACATTTAACTTACTGAAAGTCAGTTAAAACAAAGGAACACAAGCATATTGCTCCACTGAAAATGTATTAATAGTTCCCTCAGTTCTCAGTTTTAGTCCTTTACTCAATAATTTCTTATTACTTCTATTTTCTACAAAGAAAATGATGTTAACAGTCAATTTGAGAATTAATACAAAGGGTTAGCCAAATCTTGGCTTCTAAATTCAGTGCTGGCATTTGATATTGACATCCAAAGAATACCTAGTAAATCACCAGTAATGAAAAAAAAATGATATCAATCCAAAAAAAAGGTTTGTCAAAGTATCTTATAAAGTGCAGCACGAAGAACTGCTTTCAGAACTCTGAATATGGTTTAACTGAGGTGACATTACAGTGGAATTATTACCTATCATTTTTTACACATGTCTTTTTCTCTTTTTTAAGTCTAAGATTAAATTAGTCATTTTGATGCCATTGCACATTTCTAACCCATAACAAGTTTTTGCTTTTTTTTAATATGAACTACTACTTTGTCATGCCTTCCCCTTGCTTGTAAATCTGTGTGTATGTAGACTTTAGATTTATGCTTATGATATATATATATATATATATGTGTGTGTGTGTATATATATATATATATATATATATATATATATATATATATATAATCTTAGTGGATTTACCTTGTTACAGTAAACTGTTAAAAAAAAATTTGGATCCCAATCATCTAACTCAGATAAAACTGTCAATTATACTTTTACTTCTTTAAATTGTTTATAGAAATGCTAAATAGATAGAGCTAAGATCAGTTCCCCACGGTTCACCTCTAAAGTCTTTCCCCCAAATGCTCATTAACCCATTTATGACTATTTTTTTGTTACTCATAATTCAACCAATTGCAAACTGACCTAACAGTATTATTAACTAACCTATGTGTAGTAGTGCCCTGGTAAATATTTAATGGCTGGCTCTCTAAGGGAATGGGGGGGGGGGAATGCAGACATAGAATACTTTTAATTTTAGTCTACATTATTAACATTTTATCCATCACTTTCTTAAGCCTAGACAATCAAGAGAACAATAAAACAAGACCCAATGGCTAGCATTGTTGATTTGTAAGGTATAAAAACTTGAACAGAAATTTTTTTTTAAATATTTTTTTTCAAACCATTAAGATCTCATCCCAATGCACATTACTTCTCCCTTTCTTTATCACAAGGACAGCATGAGAGATATTCTTATATTCTTTGCAGAAATTTAAGTAAATAGAATTAATTTGATTTTTAAGTCTAGCAACCCTGTCAAACAAGGAAATATTTTTATTCTTTCATGACTTATTAGTGATGAAACTATATTGTTTCTTCATGGTTCCTACATCCAGAAGTTCAAAATCCTTCTTTTAATATTATACTTTAGAATTTTCTCAGGAAAAAAGTCAAACTAAAATTCTTACCTTGTTTCCAAATTCTACTTTCTTACCTTTTTTAATTAAAAAAATCAGGTCATTTTACCTTCTCTAGTCTCACAGCATAGTTTCAGCTCCATGGAGTGTTTCAAGATCACTGACAATAGTACCTTTCATTTATTTATTGCTTTTTTGGAGGGGGGAAGGTGGAGCAATTGGGGTTAAGTGACTTACCCAAGGTCACATGGCTAGTAAGTGTTAAGTGTCTGAGGCTGGGTTTGAACTCAGGTTCTCCTGACTCCAGGGCTATGCTCTATTCACTGTGCCACCTAGCCACCCCTACCTTTCATTTTTTTTTCTCTCAGTATTCTTGGGAATAATTCACCTGGGCCTGATGGCTTGAATTACTTAAGAGTAGATGTGTGCTCTCAATATGTCTTGCCTTTTCTTGAGTTTCAACTTCCTGCTCAAATTTCTAGTTCCTATATCATTCTCCTTGTCAAAAAACAAATCAAATTAAGAATTGAGTATTATCCCTTTCCTTCTGAACTACAACTTTATCTCATCTTTTTTCTCTCTTTCCTCCAGTACTACTTTTTTGAAAAATTCCTCTTTGTGGTCCTAGCATTCATCTACTGCTTCAGCTCATTCTGAACTTTAAAACTGCCTGACACTTTCTACAGAACCATGCCACTTTTTTTTGTATGCCTCCTCAGTGACATATCCCTGGTCACATCGTAGTTTTTAAATTTATGTTGGTAGACTAGTTCCTTTTTATTTAAAATGTCCTTCCAGTCTGCTCCTCCTTTTTTTCATCATTGAAGTTGTTTCAGTTTGGATCTTGAGAATTCTTTTCTTGGGGGTTTGCCTTCTATTTAAAAAATATGTAGATTCCACATCAGGAATTTGAAAGCAAATTATCACCAATGAAATGATTAATTAAGAGAAAAGTTAATCTATCATTTACATGCAAGCATATTCAAGGTTATGTCTGTTGGTTTCTTCAGTAAAGTTTTCTGATAATATTAAACTGGGAGTTCTCTTAGAAATACAAGTTAATAAAGAAAATTGTTAATGAACTATTTATCACTGATTCTAGATCAGTGTACTTCAATTGATAGAGTAAAACATAAAATCTCTTTCAGAGCAAGTAATACACATCAAGCTCACAGCTTACCAAATAAAAGTTCTAAACAAGTACTATTTATAAACATTAATGACACAGTAACATCTTTTATTTTAAATGAAGTTTTATTTAACGACTCCATATTAACAATAGTGATTTAGATGATTTAGTAGACTATTTACTGAATTACATTGACATTAAATTTTTTGTAATGTCCTAATGGTCAAAAAAATTTTAATTACCGTAAAATTTCATTATATACTATACACTTGGATTTATAAAATGGGAAAAACACTTTAAAGTTGACAATGTAAGAGACAACCAAATGCTAGAAAAGATCGAATACTAACTTCATTCGAAAATACCACCCCCCCAAAAAAAAACTTGGAAAATTGGTAGACTGAGTATTATTTGGAAAATTCAAGGAAAAATCACACTGAGTCATTCTGTCAGTCTACATTGGTATGGGAAGACAAAGGTCTGCAGAGAAATAAAATGGGGTCTGATGGAAGGGGTATAAAGAAGAGCCCTCTAGCACATGGATTGATCTGAGCCCTGGGTCTGTGCACTAGGGCAAGAAGAGGTCCCTGAAACAGCACAAAGGGGCCTCACTGCAGGGAACAGGAACGGTTCTCAGTGGGTAGCTCTGAAGTTTTTAACCCCATGCCTGGTTTGCAGATCTAGTATGGAAAGAGGAGGAATCTGTATCTAGGGGTGTTGAATCAGGACACAAAGTAGACCTGGACCTAAAAGCTAAATTCTTCTCAAGAAGCAAGAACAGAAACAATCAGTAACTGTGTGGCTCTGGGAGCAGATCCACAGTGTATATTATGCCCCAGGCCAGTTGGAAGCCTAAAGATAAATCAGAACAAAGGTTAGCCTGCAGTTCTATGTCTCTGAACCTGAAGAGACTTCAAACTTAATATAGTAGTGTCGAACAGTAGTCTACTGGAACTCTATCTAGGGCAGACTTACAATTGTTTTTCTCAGACCAAAATTTATGTCAGAACCTCAAACAATGAGAGTAGTGATCAGACTTCACCCTGGATTAGATTGTTTTGTGTTTACTTTATACTTATAAGACCACAGTCTAAACTACTCCTAAGATCCTTGAAAAACACAGTATTCAACCTTTGGAGAAAGCAGGATGCAAGAGAATACAACTCAGGATTAAACAAACAAACATTTCCTCAAGAAGTGAACTGAGCTTGGCCATAACTCAAAATCCAGTCAGGAATTAAGATTTTACAAATAAGTGTAAAAAAAAAAAAAGCAAAAACATCCTACAATTAAGAATACTATTGTAAAAGAGATCCCCAAGCCAAAAAATAAGAAGGAATGAATTACTATAAAAATATCTAAATAAAATAAAATCTTGCATAGAAGTTCAATTAGAATTCCTAGGATAAATGAAGTGAGGGTTTAAAAAAGTTAAAAGCGATTTTATAAGTAAAATGAAAACTAGAGGAAAAAATTAGGAAATAAATGGGATCCGTGAAAAAGCTTAGAGATAGCAAAACAAATGCAAAACCATACCTATGCAGCATAATCCCTGAAAATTTTAACAACTAAATAATAGTTAATGACTCCATGAAATAGCAAGAAATATTAAAAAGTAAAAAATAAATGGAAAAAAGAATCAAATGTAAAATATATGAAAAATAAGTGTTCATAGGTAGTTGTTTGCATGTTGTTTCCCTTCAATTCCTCAAGGCCAGGGACTGTATTTGCATTTCTTTGTATCCTCAGGGCTTAGGGAGTGCCTGGAACATAATAGTGACTTAGTAAATGTTCATTAACTGACTAAAGATCTACAAACAAAGGAGATAATTCCAAATACCTCCTTAACAAAATGTAATAAAGTAAAAATCATATTCAATAAAGGACTATGAGAAAAAACTCAATAATTAGGGATTAAAAAGTCTTAAAGTATCAATGAATTAAAGAACAAATAATTGAAACAATAAATAATTTTATTAAAGTAAATGACAACAATTGGTTAACATAGAAACATTTTTTGTGACTCATCCTACATATTCTTGGAGAAAAATTTATATTTTAAACATATTCATCAACAAAAGATAGAAAGAACAAGTCAAAAAATTATACAGTAGAAAATCAAATTTCTAAAAAAGAAAATTGAAAGAAATATTGAAATTAAAAATGAGATTAACAAACCTGAAAGTAAAAATAAAACAATTGAATTAAGAAACAAAATCAGTTATTTTTAAAAATGGAGCAGTTATACTAACTTATATGATTTTTTTCCAGGATGAAAACAAAAATTAACGATATGAAAAATGATAATTTCCTAATCTGTGAAAAATGCTTTCATGGAAATTGTCTTCAAGAAGATTAAAATTTGGCATAGTTTTCCACTATTTGTTTAGAAACCAATAGATAGTGTCCAATGAATCAATAAAGGAGGCAAGACACTAAGTGCACCCCATTAGGTGTGTTGACAAACAAGCAGAACTGAAAATTTTTGTAAAAATGGGTACTGGCTGCTACAAAAGGGAAAAGGGATGAAATCCTGTAGTATGAGCATTTTTTGTCCTCAGTTACTGAAAGTCACTCTTCCTCCTCCTCCCCAAATTTAAAAAAAAAAAACATCTTCTTCAAGTTCAAGTCTGAACCATGTTCCCCTCCCCTACTTAATAAACTTTAGCAGCTATCTCTCACATACAACATCAACTCCTCTCTTTTGGTGTACGAAGTCCTTCATAGTCTAACCACTCCCTACCTTTTTAGTCTTTAACCTCACATCCCTTCCACACATGTATTATTTTTTAAAATTTATTTTATTTGCAATTCATGGAATAAAAATGTATTTCCATAAATTCAATTAAAAAAAAAGATGATTGCCCATTAAACTGTAAATCTACCATGTACAACTTGCTATTCTCTCCAAACATACAGCAAAGTTATGTATTTTTTTCCTTTTCTTCTTCCCTCACCCCTCTCCCCACCATAGAAATAGCTGCTATTAGACAAAAATAGGTACATATATATTTATATGTATATATGTAAAATTATTCTATATATGCTTCTATTTATCAAGCATCGGCCTTTCTATTCCTTGAACAAAACACTCCATGTCCCAGCTCCTGGTGTTTCCAGTGGCTGTTCCTCATGATTATAATGTTCTTTTTCCTCATTTTTACCTTCTGGATTCCCTAATTTCCTTAAAGGCCCAGCTAAATTCTTACTTTCTGCAGAAATTAAAAAAAATTATCACTCCTAATTTTAATCCCTTCACTATGTTTATTGTTCTATATTTATCATGTATATAACTTGTTTGTATGTAGTTATTTGTATGTTGTCTTCCCCATCAGAGCTCCTCAAGGACAAGAACCTTTTTTTGGGGGGGAGGGGGTTTATCAGACTTTAGCACAATGTCCAGTTGTTTCCTACATGTTTATTCACTGAATGATGACTGACTGAAGAGGCAGTTATGTCCTGCAGAAGGCAAATAGCTTTCCTGAGTACATGAAGATAAAAGAAGGCAAGATAAGATCAGGAGAAAATGATTAGAAAGTAGAGAAAAAGAAAATACCATCTCAAAATTATATAAATGGTTAATTATTTCTTTCCTTCTTAGAATGTGACTAGTCATTTTGTTCTTAAATTTACCTATTAGTTCCCAAATAATCATCTCTGACCTTGTCTCTTTAGAATACAATTGTTACAGGTTAGTATAAGTGAAATTGCATTAGAAAGATCATGAGAGTAGACAAAAATAGGTGAATTACAAAGGACATAACAGTTTAACAGTCAAAATTATTGATTGAGAATACAGGAAATCTCAGGCAAGGCACAATACAGAAAATTCAGAGTCTCTCTTAAGAAGGAAGATATCAAAATTAAAATATTTGATACCACAGTGATATTAGGTCTACTCAACAATCTAAAGTAAGGTTGGGAATTGGAGGTAGAGCAGAAAGTAGAAATGAGAACTTTCAAATTACCTTGCTAAGGTATTGAATCTCCAACGATTCCAAAGTGATGTTCTGTTAAGCTAATTTGAGCAGCTTTGGTCTTAATAATAGAGCTTACCTGCCTTCAGTGATTCAGAAAAAAACAAAACTGTGTTCAGAGGAAATTGAATTAAAAAATACAAATCTTTAAAATGCTTGTGAAGATATTATAAGCCTCTAATAAAAGATAGTGCAATATTAAAATACAAAGTTCAGCACCTCAGAAAATCTAAATTACCCATTTTGTCACCAAGCAGTCAAAAATAAAAAAAAAAAACAACCTTGTGTTCGACTCATGATATCATTTTAGTCTGTTTTGTAAAGGGAGCCATCCATCATCAACTATCACAAGGAACAAATCTATCAAATTTACTTGTCTTGTTTGCACTGGATGTTGTAATTACTTTGAAATAAGAAGACATAAGAGGAAAATATTTGTAGGAATATAGTATGACAAAGAACTTTAAAGACTTTGTGATTGCAAAATTTGACCTTTTTTGATTTTAACTCTTTGTCCTTCCACTTAACAAATTTATTTTCTCTATGTTCCACTCCCTACCCCTACCTTGTCTCACTGAACAGTAAAAAAAAAAGAAAGAAAAAGAAAAGAAAAGCAAAAAAAAAGAAAACAATTGCAACAAATAGCCATTGTTGAGGAAAATAAATTCCCTCATTGCCTATGTCAGCAATGGATATCTCATTCTTCATTGTAAATCAATTACCTCTATGTCAAATCATTGATAGCATACTTCAGTATAAGTCTTCTGGAATTATTCTTTGTCATTGCATTAGAATACTCACCTACTCATAAATTGAGTAGGTGGTAGACAGGTGGCATCATTAACCCATTTCTTCTGCTAAAGCCAGATGCCTATAGAGATGGCTTCTCTCAACATCTTCATTCTCTCCCACAGCAGTCCTAATTTTTTTCCTTGTTTGGGGCATTGTGGAGAATTATTGGTTCTTGACTCAGATTTGTATCACCAGATTCTTTACTCTCTAATTCCAGGCTTCAGGAATTTCTATATATTTCTGGGAAATCTCTCCCTTTGATACAAATGCCTTAGGGTACAACCAAGTTTCTCACATAATGATTTTACTTGATTCAAGGCAGTATTGTAGGCTTTATTCGTAACCATTTTTTTCTGATTAATTCAATGAAGAAATTTTGTTCCCTAACAAAGGTATTTCTTTTAAATGGGTGAAATAATCAATGGAGTCTCAGCATTACACATGTTTATCCACCGTAACTACTTTATTCTACTTATAATCTATTAGCCAGAAACATTTTTATACCAATTTACATAAGCAACTTCAACAATTCTTGCTAAATTTTAGAAGCAATGTGTGAACCTGCATGATTCAGGCAATTTTATATTAAGTTACTTGTGATTCTGAGTATTTCACAAGAATTTAAATGTATGACACATGATTCCTGTGCACCAATTTAATTTTACAGCAAAACTCTTTTTTAAAATTGATACAATTCTTACATATTTAATGTAAACTATAGAAAAGCAATGTGTTAATTTCCCCCAAAATGATTAATGTAAATAGTTAATGAAAAACTTTTGAAATATTTCTAGTATTTAATTTATTTTATATTATATTTCAGTTAGTTAACTGTAACCAAATCACTTTCAACATAATAGTTTGTACACAGAAAGTGACTAAGTTGGGTTTATTATCTACCTGATATCCCTTAATATTGTTTCATAATAACATGAGGAAAAATGGACACATTAGGAGCTATATAACTTAGTATAAAGTTTCTCCTTCTAGTAATAATTGTTATTGTGACACTAACAAAAAGAGGGTTATAATATAGACTTAAATTCACATTAAGTCAGAAATAGAAAGGATGGCATATATAAAAGAACAATGATATTCTTCATTATTCAATAAATGAAGAGCAACAGGAAACAAGGATTTTATATAAATATTTCTAATAGAAAATGTTAGGTATAAAATGATGCTAATTTTTTAATTAATCAGCTATTTGGAAGAACAAAAAAATCACAAAATCTCTCAACTTCTATATTTATAACACAGTCAACAATTTTTAAGGTTCTTTTTAGAACATTCAATTTTGCTATTATACTTTGAATGTAATAAGGGCTCAATAAATATTCATTTTTCAGTGAAATTATAGAAAGCCTTTAAAATGGAGGTCATCTGAGTACTGGTCATTTAGAGAGTGGCTTAATAAATTGAAGTATTACAATATTATAAAATGAGAAATGGTAAGCTTCATGTTTTCTGAGAAGCCAAGTAAGATTTGTATGAACTTATGCAGAGGGAAACAAGAATAACCAGGAAAATAATTGGCATGATGGCCATGAGATTATAAAGAAAAGCAATTTTTGAAGATATTAGAGCTATGATCAACAAAGAATTCTAGCTGTGATTTCAGAAGACTGATAATGAAGCATGCCTATAATGTATTGGAAGAGAGATGATGAACTACAGGTTCAGGATAAAGATATACATTTTCAGAAATGACATATGCATTAATTTGTTTTGCTTGTTTATACCTTCTATAAGAAGGTACCTCCATTGATATGGATAGGCAAGGCTGGATAAGTATATTTTTAAAAAGATAAAAGAGAATAAATAAAGTATTTATAAATACATTTAAGAGAATAAAAAGTAGTTCAGATGGGGAAAAACAAATAGGATGGTTTTGTTACTACCATATTAATTCAAATAAATAATCGAATAAATATAATAGAATGATACAAATAAATTAATCAGTAAGTATTTATTAAATGTTTACTGTGTTCCAGAAAGACTGCTAAATGCGAGGATAACAAAGTAAAAATGAAATAATTCCTGCACCTCATTGAGTTCTTATCCTAATTGGGGAGACAAGGACTCCCCATTATATATAAATATGTGCATTAACACATGTATATATATATATATATATATATATATACATACACATGAAAATTATTCCATTATAATGTTCTCTAGATGAATAGTAAATACAAATATGTGTATGTATTCACATATTAGTATATTGTTTAATATATGTGCCACACATACACATACATATGTGATAATGTATGTATGTGTGTAGCAGCAAGCACCCCAAGCGTCCTCAGGGTTTGCAGCTACCACAGGTTCTTGGATCTGCTTTGTTAAAGGAAAGCAACTCAAAATGGGTTAACAAGCTTACTTTAATCAGTCAGACATATATCGTTTACCTTGTTCAGGAGAAAAGGTCAGCACCCTGAACCTCAAAGTATACAGGCATAATTATCAAGACAGAAACATCAAGTAGACAGATTTCCAAACTGTCCAACCATTACATTCATACCCAGTGAACATCTGGGTTTCCACATTCTGGGTTTTTCAAAGCCGGGGGACTCTCAACAACGGCTTCCCAGAATTCAAATCAAATCACAGAACACTTCTCAAAGTGAGTCCCAAAACAAAGCTACACATCAGGACTTATATAGCCTTCTCCTGGCTCAGAGAATGTAACAACCTTATTGACTCACTGGCCAATCAAGAAGTATCTACTGAAAAACAAGCCTCCCACCCCAGGCTTCAGGTGCACATTAGCCTAGGGGCAGGGAAGATCTTTAAAATTTACATTTCCATTACAATGTGTGAACTATACATAAGTACCTGTATACATGGGATAGATACAAAATGAATACTATAAAGTTTTTTGAGGGTGTTTGTGTAGAAATTAGTACTTGAATTTTCTTGAAGGAAACCAGAAATTCAAAAAGGTAGGAGTGAAGTGGGAGCACATTTCAAGTTTCAGTGGCATCTATATTATAAAAGTAAAGAGAGGAGAAATATTGGATATGTTTGAATATATGAAAGAACACAGATCAATATGGCTTGATCATTGAATATGAGGAGTGGAACAATGTTTAAGAAAATTGGAAAGTTAGGAGGGTGTCAGGCTAAAAAGATATTTAAATGCCCCCCCAAATAATTTATATTTTATCCTTGAAATGATAGGGAGCCCCTGGAGTTAATTGAGGGACAGGGTAGATATGGTGTTATCATCAGACAATAATTTTGGGTTTCTTTTAGCAACTATGAAGAGAAACAATTGCAGTATGGAGGAACTTGAGAGAGTGAGACAAGAAAAATGGACTATAGTCCAGGTGAGAGGTGAATTAAGGGTACAACTATGTGAGTAGTGGGAAAGGCACATATGTAAGAGATGTCCTAGAGAAAGAAATAAAATTATGTAATTAGTTTCACATGTAGGATTAGAAAGATTAAGGAGACAAGAATAAGACCAAAAGAATAGCTTTGTAGGTAGAGAGATGATGAGTTATATTTTTGACATTGTCAAAACATTTTGGAAATACCCTGTTTTCCAGAGCTAAGTCCCAGCAAACACATTGTGTCCTGAGCTTGGCATAACACTAATCCATTGCATTCAGGATATCTCCCTCTGGCAAAACATTACTTGGACCAGCACCAGTAGTTCACTGAGGGATTTAGCTCTTCCTGTTTCCCAGGGCCATTCATCACACATTCACAATTCCTGCTCCTCATCACTGACAAGTACTGTATTCCTGTTCCTATCATAGAACTCTAGTTCCATACTTGGAAAAGTGGTCATGACCCTCAAAACTTGAGATTATGACTGTGCCCATGGGACACAAGAATACTGGTCTTATCCCAAGAAGTGCTAACCATGGGAACTATCTCAAGATCTAAGAATGACTGTGTTGTGGGTCAAACCTTTTCATTTATATAAGTGGCCCCAGCCCTTAGCAACTGTAAGCCCTACTTCTTAGGGGAGGGTAGACATGCATACATCATTTTCTTAACTATGAAATAAATTAAACTTCTGTTTCTATCCTGACTGTCTTGTTTCTAGCCTTCTCTTTTTGTTTGGCTCCAGCCACTTACAGGTTAGAACCTGGTTCTAATCCAGTTGAAAAAAATATTGATTTAAAATTATGAGATATTAATGTTTAAATGTTCAGTAGCTCATTGATGATGTGGGATATTGTAGCAGCAAGCACCCTAGCATCCCCAGGATGGCTGCCAACACAGGTTCTTAGATCTGCGTGTCTAAAGGAAAGCAACTCAAAATGGGTTAACAATCTTGTTTTAATTAATCATATGTAATTTACCTAATTCAGGGGGAAAAGTTCAGCACTCTGAATTTCAGAGAATACAAACAAGTTATAAGCAGACAAAAAATACAGACAGAGAAACAAATCAGCAGACCAACTTCCAACTGTCCAACCATTACATCCATACCTAGTCACTTACCAGAAAGGGAAGCACCAACACTTGGGTTTTCAAAGCTGGGGGGGCTCAATGGCTGCCCAGAGTCTCATCTGGTCAAATCACATAACTCTTCTCAAAGTGAGCCCCAAAACAAAATCTCACATCAGGATATAGATAGATAGATAGATAGATAGATAGATAGATAGATAGATAGATAGATAGATAGATAG
>NW_027187284.1:3197943-3214034 GCF_028583685.1 Petaurus breviceps papuanus | reverse complement strand
TAGATAGATAGATAGATAGATAGATAGATAGATAGATAGATAGATAGCCTTTTCCTGCCTCAGAGAATGTCACAACCTTCTTGAACCCCTGCCCAATCACAGAGCACCAAGGTGTGGGCATTCCTGAAAAGCAAGCCTCCCACCACAAGCTCCACATGACCACATTCAGACTATTAGGGGGCAGAGTATATTTGCAAATGAGGGAAGGTTCTCAGAGTCACTTAAGACTATCAAAGGGCCTAGGGGCAGGGAAGATCTTAAATTCCCATTCCCATAACATATATTAACTCAGAAGAGAAACTAGGGTTGAATATATAGATTTTGGAGGTATTTGCAAAAAGATGGCAGTAAATCCCTGGAAGTTGATGAGATCACCAAGACAGGATATAGAAAGAAAATAATTCTAAGATGAACAATGGGTATATATTACATAGGTAATTAATCAGCAAAATAGACTGAGACTAAGAAGTGTAACATAAACTTTAAAAAATCTGAAATTCAATTCCATTAAACATTTCATAAGTTTCATAAACTTATGTTTCCTAAACTGAAAAAAAAATCCAGAAATTAAACATATGGTTTCATATAAAATGATTTGGCAGTTTTCTTTTAATTGAAATTGATCGGTGAAGCTTGTTAAATTCAAAATAAAGCAGACAATTTAACAACAATGATGTTGTGTCTCCACAGCATCTATTTTTTTTTGTCCCTCACGGAAGAGATAAATCTATATAGAAGCACCCAGGAGAGTCTCTACCTTCAAATAGCTTATATTCAAATGGTGGAAGACAACACATAAAGGGCTGAGTGGTGTACTTGGCAGTGTAATGTTTCAAAAGAATGTACGGTGGGACTTCACTCAGAGCAGAAAATAGCGATCCCCACAAATGTTACATATTGTACATCTATGATCCCTTGCACAGGTCATGTCAAAATCCTGCTTCTCTATTGTATTGGATCTTTCACTTCAAATTGATTTCATGCTATCAAGCCTGAGTCATCCGTGACAAAATACTGTCATAGGATTACATTCAAATTCTCTACAGTGTCTACGGGTAAATCAGTTAAAAGGAAATATACTTCTGCCTCTCATTCATTTGACTTATAGCTGGAACTTGCCATCTAGATTGTCTCTTAGACATAAAGTTTGAAAGGTTGTAAAGCCATGCGTTAGCAGATTCCAGAAGAATGCTGCTGTGAACAGCCTTTCACGGTTGTGATTACACAGTATAGTGAACACTCTATTCAAGAACAAATCAGAGCAAAATATCCACAGAAAATCAAGGTTCAGCATTCACAACAGCTTACCATTAAAATAGCTACATAGTTTTCACCACAGTGGTCACAGAGTATATAACAAATGACAATCATTCAGTAACGCAATCATTCAATCATCTCATTCATTCAGGCATTCTTAAGGAGCTTTGCCTTCTTAAGGGACACAAAATACAAAAGTCAAAGTTCTCCACTCATGGGGCACGCCAAGTTACAAATCAATTATTATTCAGTCATCATTCAGTATTCAATCATCAGAAAATATACAAGCCCTCCACCCCTAGTTCACTAGTAAAGTATAATTTCTCAATCAGTACACAGAATCCAAGTAAAGTCTTTTTTTCTGCTTGACTCAGGGTGGTCTCTTAGATTCCCTGGATCCCCTTCCATGATTCCAGATCCTACCTGGATTCACCAAACTGTCACCTGGGTTCAAAGGCAGACAGCTCCCAGGTCCTTGCACTTCCTGTTCCATGCTGAAGCTCACAGCATGCAGTCCACCTTAAATCCCTCATAGTCTCTGTTCCCAGGAAGTCAACACTTAATGAAGCCACAAACAGGTACCAGCATGACAGTCATGCATCCTCAGTCTATGGCAGCTCCAGCTGGCGCTTGGACATCTTTGGCAGCTCCCAGAAGCTCTGGCTGGCCCTCAGTCTCAGCAGCTCCTCAGCAGAAGCTGCAGATTGTTCCCAGAATCAAAATCACTTCACCCAGGTTCTCAAAATCAAAAGAATTCTGTCCAGCCTGGCAGGTGGGGGGAGGGGTGTGGGGGCACTTTCCTCTTCAGCCTCCCTGGCACAATGGCTTCTGCCTCCATGAAGATTGCTCCAAGAAGATATGACTTTCCCAGCCAGGGTCTTTCCTTATATACAGTATTGTTCCTCCCTATTCAGCCCATTCTTGTTATGTCAGCAACAGGGGATCACACTTTCTGTTTCTTTAACAAAGGCTTGATTAATTACTAAGTGCTAACTACTTGTTACCTTTACCAATACAAAGGGATCAAATTACATTACCGTGTTTCCCCGATAATAAGACCTATCCCGAAAATAAGCCCTCCCCTTACTGTGTAAGATTCTTCTAAAATAAGCCCTCCTCTGAAAATAAGCCCTATTGAGATTGCTACTGTAGTGAAGGTGATCCCCTGCACTACACGCACCCCCCCACCCCCCGTGAAATGCACGCCGTGCTCCGAGGAGCATCCAATCAGAGCTGCAGCAGTGAGCGCGTCATCCTGTTCTTCCCCAATGATTTGCTTATTGAATAAAGGTACATTTTTTGTTCACATTTACCTGTTTATTAAAATTGCTGTCAATGTTCATTAAAATAAGCCCTCCCCTGAAAATAAGCCCTCTGGTGTTTTTCTGTCAAAAAAAATATGATAAGACAGTGTCTTATTATCAGGGAAACTCGGTACTATTACAAAGGTACAATGGGAAATTGGTAATTGTGAACTGAAAATCAGGGCAGGATCAACAGCTGGATGTATTGAAAGATAATTAAACCTATGGAAAGAGAGAGACAGACAGAGACAGAGACAGAGATTGGAAATAAGTGCAAAAGTGCCCATTTCTGGGGAACTAGAAGGCTACAGTAAACTAACTAAGGTGTTCTCTGTGTGGCTGAAACATGTAGTGTTTGTATGAAGGATGCTTGCACTCCTAGAGTAGGAGCAGGATGACGGGGAGGACTAAAACCTACCAGCTAAAGTTTGCCAATGATGTAAGCACACACATTTTAGATAATTAATAAATCAGATGCAAGAGCACTAGAAATTGTGAAATATATCACACATAGTCTGGCCACTTAATAGAAGACTACAGAAAAGTTTGTTTTTTTTTTTTTACTTAGGAACTCTGATTAATTTAATAATATACCACAATTTCAGAAAACTTATTATAATCATATTTCATGCCTTTTGAATATGATAGAAAGGTATGGAAACAGATGCACACATATATAACATATATAAAAGTATGCACATATACATATGCATACATAAATGTGTATTTGTATATATGTGTATCTGCATTTCTAGCCTATCACCTTTCTATCATGTTCAAATCATATATATACACATATAAAATCATATATATACATTCTATCATGTATATATCATATAGATATACATGTGTGTATGTATGTGTAGTTTATATATTTATATACACTATACAAAACACTCACATGCACATGTATGTATGTATATATATATGTGTATATGTATATATATTATATATATATAATCTGTGTGTATTTGACATGGGTAATATGAGAATTTGTTTTATTTGATTATGGTTACTTTGTTTTTTCTAGGAAATGGTTTTATTCGATTTTAGGAGGGTGGAGAGAGCATTAGAGGGAAAAATACAAGTTGTGTGTAAGATCCTGGGGGAATCCTTTAGTTTTTCTAGATCTCAGTTTCCTCATCTGTAAAATGAGATATTAGAACTAGATGCCTCCTACCATCCCCTTGGCTCTAAATCTATGTAACTCCCATCCCGCAAATTACACTGCATTTAATATGTATGTATATGTATATAGATATATGAGTGTTTTTTTCCCATAATAGCATATAAGTTCCCTGAGATCAGAGAGTGTTTTACATTTTTGTCTTTTTCTCCCATGTGCCTAACAATAGTTGGCATATAGTAGTTGCTTAACAAATTATTGCTGAGTGATATTTGTTTTTGGAGAGCAAAGATGTTTTCAAGAATGAAATAGAAATTACCTGAGCTTTGGGGGGATGCCTCACATTTAAGGTTATTAAATATTCAATGAAGCATGACATCTTTTTGCTTGGAGGAGTTTAAACTGTTATCAGACAATCACTTGCAAGAAATGGAATGTATGTTTTAGGAAAAGGCAAGCAAATGGAATCAAAGACATTCTTCCTATGAAATATTCTTCCAGGACAACAATGGTAAATGGTGTTAATAATATGAGGATAAAAATAATTCATATTTCATAAAGAATTTTATGGTTTACAAAATAATTTCTTCAAAAAAAAAACAACATGAAGTAGACTAGGAGGCAGGATTATATCCAGAAAAAGAGATTAAGGTTCAGAAAGGTTATGAAATGAAATAATGTTTGCACAGCACTTTGTCCACTTTAAAGCACAATAAACATTTCAGCAATTGCTGCTCTTGTTAAGGGGACTTTTTGGTGGTCACTGATGGTAATAACAATAGTCTTCTGACCATAAATCCAATGCTTGTTGAAATACAAGAATCTATTTTCAGAGCAGACACAATGTTTCCCCTCTCTCTGAGGGACATCATAGCATAAAGATAGAGAATAAGGCACAGATAATTTACTGTTGAATAGGGCATAATATCTGTGTGCACAAAAGAATAAGAATAAGGAAATAAGACTTCAGGGAAAGGAAAAATCAGTTGACAAATTTTGTACATTACACAATTTCTCATCTCTAACCCCCTTTATCTAACCACAGAGCCACCATGTTAATTCAGCTCTTTATCACATTTTCACTGTACTATTGCAATGACCTTTTTTTTTGCAGGTCAGTGTAAGGGTTATGGGATTTAAAGATCTTCCATGCCCCGTTGGACTTGCTGATGTAGCAGGAAGGGGCGGAGCAAGAGGAAGCAGAAGCCAAGCTAGCGTTCCTGCGTTGGCTGGCGGTGGTGGTGACGGCGGCAGCAGCAGAGGCAGTGGCAGCGCGAAGCCCTTTTTGAGTTAGGACTGCTAAGGACTTTCTGCTAAGGACTCCTGCTGAGGACTGCCAGGGGCCGGAGCTGCTGGGAGCGCGCTTCCAGGACGCTGGGTGGTTGATGTGTGTGGGGAGAGGAGGTCCTTTGCCTGAGGTAGCCTGTTCTGTTTTAAAGGCTTGAAAATGTGGGTGCTTTCTACTTTATCTACCTGTGCCAATATCATAACTACTCTGATGGCTTTCACTTTCTGGTTTTGGGACTCAGTCTTTTGGTATCTCAATAAATTTTCTAGTTTATTTCCTCATATGGCAAACATGACGTATTTTGTAATGGATAATTATATCAGCATATTTGTAATCTCTATAGGCATAGTAAATATGGCATTGCTGATACAGTCAGCTGGGTTTAAGTGACTTGCCCAAGGTCACACAGCTTGTTAGGTGTTGCAATCGCCTTTTAATTGAGCAGGCCCCAAGTCTCTTACTATCTCAGCCCTTCTTCACAGTGCTGACAAAGTGATTATATTTTTTCATTTTAATTTCATTTATTTTGCACTTAAGATATGTGCACTTTATATTTATCTAACATTTTCCATCACGAGCCTTTTGTAATTGTCTTGGATCACTGTATTGCCAAGAGCTTTTACTCTGTACAATGTTGTCCTGGTTTTACTCACTTCACTCAGCTTCAGTTCATGTAAGATTTTCCAGGTTTTTTCTGAAATCTGTCTGCTTATCATTTCTTATAGCACAATACTATTCCAAAAGTTGTATACCAGAACTTGTTTAACCATTGCCCAGATTTGGGGCATCACCATAATTTACAATTCTTTACCACCACACAAAGAGCTGCTATATTTTTGTACATGTGGGTATTGCTGGATCAAAGGGTATGCACAGTTTTATAAGTCCTTTGGACATGATTCCAAATTGCTCTCCAGAATGCTTGGATCATTTTGCAGTTCCACCAACAAACAAAGCATCAGTGTTCCAATTTTCCCACACCTTCACCTATATTTGTAATTTTCCTTTTCTGTCATTTTGGCCAGTATGATATGTGTGAGGTGATACCTCAGAGTGGTTTTTATTTTCATTTCTCTGATCAATAGTGACTTAGAACATTTTAAAAATATAATTACAAGTAGCTTTAATTTCTTCATCTGAAAACTGCCTGTTCATATCCTTTGACCATTTATCAATTGGGGAATGACTTGTATTATTATAAATTTGATTCAGTTCTCTATATATTTGAGAAATGAGACCTTTATCAGAAATATTTTCTGTAAAATTATTTCAATTAGTTTTTAAATTGATTCTCTAGGATTCTCTAAGTATACCATCATATCATCTGCAAAAAGTAAAAGATTTGTTTCATCATTTCCTATTCTAATGCCTTCAATTTCTTTTTCTTCTACTATTGCTAAAGTTGACATTTCTAGTACATTTTGAATTATACTGATGATAATGGGTGTCCTTCTTTTAGCTCTACTATTACTGGGAAGGCTTCTAGTTTATTCATATTACAGATGCTAATATTTAACTTAAATTTTTTTTTGCATCGGTATTCATTAGGGAAATTGATCTATAATATCCCTTCTCTGTTTTGACTCTTCCTGGTTTAGGTATTACATCATATTTGTCTCATAAAAATAATTTGGTAGGACTCCTTCTTCGTGTATTTTTCCAAATAATTTATATGATATTGGAATTAATTGTTGTTTAAATGTTTGGTGGAATTCACTTGTAAATTCATCAGCCCCTAGAGTTTTTTTTCTTAGGGAGTTCATTGATGATTTGTTCAATGTACTTTTTTTTTCTTTTTAATGAATTAATTAATTTTTAGTTTTCAACATTCAGTTCCAAAGCCTTTTGATTTTCAAATTTTCTCCACTTCCCTCACCCGCTATTCACCAAGATGGAATGCAATCTGATATAGGCTCTACATATGCATTCATATTAAACATATTTTCACATTAGTCATGTTGTAAATGAGAAGTAGAACCACGAGAAAGAAGAAATAAAACCAAACCAAAGAGACAGCAAATAGTATGCTTTCATATGAATTCAGACTCCATAGTTCTTTCCCTGGTTCTGGATAACATTTTCCAGCATAAACCTTTTGCCGTTGTCTTACAATCTTGCATTCCTGAGAAGAACAAATCTGTAAAAGTTAATCATCGTGCATCGCAGTTGTAACTGTGCACAATATTCTCCTGGTTCTGCTCAAGTCATTGAGTATCAGTTCATTTAAGTCTTTCCAGGTTTTTCTGGAATCTGCCTGCTCATTTATAACACAGTAGTTTTCCATTACATTGATATATCACCACTTGATCACTCATTCCCCAATTGATGGGTATCCCCTCAATTTCGAATTCTTTGCCACCACAAAAAGAATTGCTATAAATATTTTGGTGCATGTGGATTCTTGTAATGGAAAGTAAAGATCCCTCTGTATTGGCTTGGTTTTCAGTTTGATTGTGTTAAAACCCAGAGCCTGTGAATCCCACTTGTGAGATGGACTTTTTGATGTGAAAAGAGAGTGCTGAACTGGGAGGAGCTGGTGACATAAATTTAGAGAGACACAAGAAAAGAGAGAGGCAGAAGAACTCTTTGGAAGTAGCATCTTGGAGGCAGAGAGAGATGGAGAGGGTTGCTGTGGGCCAGTTTGAATTGCCCAGGACTTTTGAGAGCTGCCACCCAAAGCTGCCAAAGACTGAGGAGACATAGCTGTTATGCTGGTACTTTGTCTGTCTGTTTTGATGTTGTTTTGCCAGATCTGTCCACTGGTGAAAGACAGTCATGTTGTTGCAGAGGTCCTGAAGCCTTGCTATTGGTTCAGAGCTCCTGAGACTCTTCTGCCAACAGGGAGTGAATTCTGTCCACTGGTGAAGAACAGTGCTGTTGTTGCAGAGGTCCTGAGACCGTTCTGCAGAGAGTGAATTCTGTCCACTGGTGAAGGACAGTGCTGTTGGTGGAGAGGTACTGGAACCTGGCTGTTGGTTCAGAGCTCCTGAGACTGTTCTGAAGACAGAGAATGAATTAACGAAGACACTGGCAATGTATCTTGTGGCCTTCCTAGGCTTTGTCTCCCCACTAACAAATATTGTTGAGAACTTGCCTTGGGTCAAGATGAAGAAAAGACCTCTCTTTGGGTATTAAATGCTGTGCTTAAGCTTTTTGTAAGTCTGCGGTAGATGGCCTATTCAGTTGTAATCCAAGGGTGGGGAACTTTTGACTTTTTTGTGCTCTGTGATTGAACAAATGAATGTACTTTACTTATGATTGGAAACAAATCTCCATTTGAGAAGAGGGGCTTTGTGGTTGACTAAATGAATGTATAGCCTAGGGATGGAGTAGTACTTAGAAGAGGGTCTTTGGGATTGACTAAATGAATTATAATATCCAGGGGTGGAGTAGTACTTGGAGATTATTGAATTATACTTGGTGAATGCTCTATTTTGAATGATGCTATAGTTTGGTTTTCTCTGTTCTCAATTTCTCACTGAATAAAATGGAGAGCACCTAGGCTGGTATTTTGAACATTGGGAAGGTCTTTGCTTGGCATTACAATTCTTTCCCCATTTTTATTATCTCTTTGGCATACAGCCTTTGAAGTGGTATTACTTGGTCAAAGTGTATGCACATTTTTATACCCCTTTTGGCATAGTTCCAAATTGCTCTCCAAAAGTGTTGGATGAGTCCAAAACTCCACGAACAATGCATCAGTCTTCCAATTTTGCCACATCTATGCCAGAATTTATAATTTCCCTGTTTTGTCATGTTAGCCAATCTGACAGGTATGATGTGGTACCTATAAGATGTTTTGATTTGCATTTCTCCAATCCATATTAATTTCTTTTTTTTTCTAAAATGGGGTTATTTATCTATTTTATATCATCTTCTATTAATCTGGTCAATTTGTTTTTTTGTAAATATTCATACATTTCACTTAGGTTGTTAGATTTATTGGCATACAGTTGGGCAAAATAGGTCCTAATTATTGCTTTAAATTCTCCCTTCATTTTTGATACTGCTAATGTAGTTTTCTTATTTCTTTCTTTTTTAATTAAATTATCCAAAACTTTATTTATATTGGTGGGTGTTTTTCTTTATAAAACTGGCTGTTATTTTCAGAATTTCTAACTTGTACTCAATTGGTGATTTTTAATTTGTTCTTTTTCTAGCTTTTTTTAGCTGCATGCCCAATTCATTGATCTCCTGTTTCTCTATTTTATTCATGTAATCAGTTAGAGATATGTTTCCCATAAGAACTACTTTGATGGTATCTCATAAGTTTTGGCATGTAATCTGACTGCTGTCATTCTCTTTGATGAAATTAATGATTGTTTCTATGATTCGTCGTTTGACCCATTCATTCTTTAGGATTAGACTATTTAGTTTCCAATTAACTTTTAGTCTACATTGCCATGACCCTTTACTCGCATACTTTTTGTTGCATCATGACATGAAAAGTACACATTTACTATTTTTGCCTTTCTGCTTTTGATTGTGACATTTCTTTGCTGTAATACATGATCTATTTTTGTGTAGTTATCCTTTACCACTGAGAAAAAGATATATATTCCTTTCTATCCTCTTTCAATTTTCAACAGAGCTCTATCATATCTAACTTTTCTAAAATTGTATTCACCTCACCTCCTTAACATCATTCTTGTTTATTTTGTGTTTAGATATATCTAGTTCTGAGAGGGAGAAGTTTGAGTTCCCCCACTGGTATAGTTTTGCTGTCTATTTCATCCTGTAACTCACTTAACTTGTCTATTTGATGCTATACCACTTAGGGCTAATATGTTTAGTATTGTATTGTTTCATTGCCTATTTTACCTTTTAGCAAGCTGTAGTCTCTTTCCTTATCTCTTTTAATTGTATCTGATTTTGTTTGCTCTGGCTGAGATCAGGATTACCCTTACTGTTTTGGGTTTTGTTTTGTTTTGTTTTCTTTACTTCACTTGATGCATAATATATGTTCTGCTCCAGCCTTTTCTCTTTACTATGTGTGTGTGTCACTGATTCCAATATGTTTCTTATAAACAACATATTATAGAATTCTGATTTTAATCCACTCTGCTATTCATTTCTGTTTTCTTAGGAGTTCATCCCATTTACACTTAAAATTAGTATTACTAATTGTATATTTCCCTACATCCTATTTTCTCCCTGTTTATACTTTTTTCTCTCCTTTTGCCCTGTCGTTACTCACCAGTTCTTTGTTTTTGACCACCAATTCCCTTACATTCCCTTCCTTCTATAAGCTTCCCCCTTTTCTTTCCCATTTTCTCTCATACTTCTGCCCTCTCTTCTATTGCCTCCCCTTCCATTTTCTTTCCCCTTCCCCTACTAGTTCCCTAAAATGCAAGATAATTTTCTATACCCAACAGAATGTGTATGTTGCTCCCTCTTTGAGCCAAGGCTGATAAGAATAAGTTTAAAACAATTCTCTCTCCCTCCCTTTTTCCCTCTACTACAATAAGTCTATTGCACCTCTTCATGTGATGTGAATTATCCTATATTGCATCCCCCTTTCCTCTTGTCCCAATACAATCCTTTTTTTAAAATCTATTTTTTCTTTATTTTTTCATTCTTTTTTTCCCTTAATTTTCTTTTTTAATATCATCACATCAAAGTCAACTTACACTCACACACTCTGTCTAGGTATATTTTTTCTAAGTGCCCTAATAGAGATACATTTCTCAAGAATTACAAGTGTCATCTTTCCATGTAGGGGGATAAACAGTTTAACCTTATTGAATAACTGTTTTTTTTTTCTTTCCTGTTTACTTTTCCATGCTTCTCTTGAGTCTTTTATTTGAAGACTGAGTTTTCTGTTCAGCTCTAGTCTTTTCATCAGGAATGTTGGAAAGTCCCCTATTTCATTGAATATCCATCTTTTGTCCTGAATGTTTATGCTCAGTTATGCTGGGTAGGTGCTTCTTCGTTGTATCTCAAGCTCCTTTACCTTCTGGAATATCATATTCCAAGCCTCAATATTCTTTAATGCAAAAACTGCTAAGTCATTTGTAATCTTGACTGTGGCTCATTTATATTTGATTTTTTTTTCTGGTAGCTTGCAGTATTTTCTCCTTGTCCGCATAATTCTGGATGTTCGCTATAATATTTCTAGAAATTTTCCTTTGTGAATCTCTTTCAGGAGTTGGTTAGTATATTGTTTCAATGACTATTTCAATTTCTGGTTCTAGGATATCATGATAGTTTTCCTTGATGATTTCTTGAAAGATGCTGTCCAGGCACTTTTTCAATCATGGTTTCAAATAGTTCAATAATTCTTTGATTATCTGTTCTGGATCTTTTTTCCAGGTCAGTTGTTTTTCCATTGAAGCATTTAACATTTTCTTCCATTCCCTTTCAATTGTTTGATTTTGTTTTATTGTTTCTTAATGTCACATAGAGTCGTTAACCCAATTCTAATTTTTAAAGAACTACTTTCTTCAGTTAGCTTTTGTAACTCCTTTTCCATTTGGCCAATACTTCCGTATAACTCTCATTTCTTTTCCCAATTTGTATTCTCTCTCTCTTAATTTTTAAAATCCTTTTTGAACTCTTACCAGAAGACTTTTTGGTCTCAAGACCAATTTATATTCCCCTCTGAAGCTTCTAATGTAGGCATTTTGATATCATTGTCCTTTCTAGAGTTTGTATTTGGATTTTCCCTGTTGCCATAGTAACTTTTTATGTTCAGGGCTCATTTTGTATTGTTTTGCTGATTTTTCAAAGTTGATCTTTGCTCCTGGAGCATAGAGGGCACTGTCACAAGCTTCTTGTTCTGGGGGCCAAAGCCTTTCCACACCAGGGCCTCATATGCTTCTGGCTTGCCTTAAGCACTGGGGCAGCCCAGCATAAATGTACCTCTTGTGACAGGCTTCCAGGGCTGGCAATTTGCCTGCTGGTCTTGGGCTTGAGACTGCACAGATGCCCTCCTATGCCACTAGCCCGCTGAGCCAGGATTGAGAAGGCTCAGTTGCTGGACTCTGCTGTAGCTAAGAGCTTCCCCAGGCTTGCCTGAACACCACCTGCTTTGGCTGTGCTCTCCTTTTCCTAAGGTGAGACAACTTTTCCTGACATTTTTAAAGTTATGTTAAGCTGGAAAATTGTTTCACTCTATCTCTTGTGGGTACTGTCTCTCTAGAATGCATTTAAAGGTTTGATTTAAGCTTTTTTTCCAAGAGAAACTGGGGAGAGCTTAGGCATATCCCTGGCTTCTCTAGATCATCTTAGCTCCACCCAATAATTTTTCTTAAGTAAAGATGTGATTCCTATATTCAACATATTTCACTGATTCCCTATTTCACCTAGAACAAAATATGAACTCCATTATGCCTTTCCTCAACCTCTCCTTCCAGACCCATTAGATATTACATCCTATCTCTGACTCTGATCTAGACAAATTAGCCTTTTCTCTTTTCATTACATATAGCAATATATTTCCTATCATCAATCCTTTTTCTTTGCCACCCTATATGTCTGAAACGGACTTCCTCCTAACCTCTATCTCATAAAATTCCTCACTTTCTCACAGGTACTATATATATATATATATATATATATATATGGGGGTGGGGGCATGGGGGTGTGTGTATGTATATATACACATACACACACATATATACATATATATATATTATTCTATGTCTTCACACTAGAAACTAAGTTCAATGTGAATAGAAATTGTTTGATTCACTGTGTTTGTGTCTCTACTTCTAGGAGAAGTGCTTGGCCATAAAAAGGCCTTACTAATTATAATTTTTTGATTGAATGGGGGGTATTATATTAAGGCTTTTGAAGAATTCCAGAATCCATAAAAAGCATAAAACAATAAACTGTAGAGCACTGGGCTTTGAGTCAGAATAAATTCCAACTCTGCTCTTTACAACTTCTCATATCGTTGGCAGGTCACATCACTTGGGACCTCGCTTTCATCATCTCCAAGAAGGAAGGACTAAATGGCCTAGAGAGACCTTTCTATTCACAGGTTCCTTGATGATATTTGGACATTACATAAAATTTTATCCAACCTCTTCACATAGGTGGAAAATAATAGGCATACACTCCTTGAAAACAGGAACTATTTTCATTTTTGTTCAGTACAACATGGTATACATATAGGGACTAGATTTGTGACTTAATTGGTACTAGGAACTCTTGTTTGAGTAACCTGCTTCATTCTTTGTAAGATGGAACTTTATCTGTAGCCAATAGTCTTTAAAAATTGCATGGAGGATTGAGAGAATAAATCACTTGCCTAGTGTCACACAGCCTGTATGTTTTAAATACATAGTAGGCATTTAATAAGTATTTATTAAATTCAGTAGAGTAACTGAGTGCCAAAGAGATAATGTACTCAAGGTCACACAACAAATAGGAGCAAGAGCCAAAACTTCCAAACCAAGTCTTATGATTCTAAGTCTGGAATTCTTTTTGCTATACAATAAATAGAAAGCTTCCTCCTTTATATAGGGAGTGGCATTACACCTAGGCTGTTTTTTGTTTGTTTGTTTGTTTGATTTGTTATGTATTCAATCTTAGAAATTTTAAAGATAGAGAAAAGGAATGAAGCACATTTTAGGTTAAGAAAACATCACAAGCAAAGATACTGACTTTGGGAAATACAAATGGCTTTGTAGAATCAAAAATACCTTAGTTTACTTGAACTCTTGAAAAAAAAAGAATTGTGAAGGTTTGACAGCTGCTCATATGTTGGAACTGACAGAGAGGAGTCAAAGGTGAATCTGAGAATCAAGCTAGGATGAAGGAAAAACAGTGAACTCATTAAAAAAAACAGATATACGTACTTTTCTGAATCAGTTAAGGGAATTAGATGTTACTTCCTATCTCTGTTGCTAATCAAGACAAATTAGCCTTCTCTCTTTTCTTTATATGCAGCAATGCATTTCCTATCATCAATCCTTTTCCTTTGCCATCCTATATGTCTGGAATACACTTCTGCCTAACATCTGTGTCATAGAATTCCTCCCTCTCTACCAGGTGCTATTTAAAGCCTTCTCCTAAAGAAAATATTTCCTGATTTTCCTAAAGGTTTGTACCCTTTCTCCTGAATTACCTGACAAGGTCAAAGCTTGAGAGATAACTTCCATTAACACATTTTTCTACCTTCTACAAAATACCTACCTGCAGGACCCTCATATTCCTGCTAATCAATTTCCTGACTGTCTAGTACACCGCAGCAGTAGACCACACTTTAGTTATTTCTACTTCTAACCACTGGCAGTTACTGAAGAGTACAGACTGGCCATAAGGTAAGAATCTACTCATTATTAACTAAGTAAAATTTGGGAGATATATTTCCATGATGGAAATATAATTGGCATTTCCATGATGGTGACAATGCACAAAATTATGTTTGAACATTTATTATTTAATTTTATAAAGCAGAAAGGTATCATCATTATAACTTTGTCATAAGAAATCAAATGAAAAATTCTCATTTAAATACCAAATTAGAAATTCTGAAAAACAAAAGAGAGATTAATAAAATTGAAATTAAGAAAGCTAGTGAACAAATAAATAAAAATAAGGGCTAGTTTTATGAAAAAAAACCAAACCATAAAATAGATAAACTTATGGTTAATTTTATTTAAAAAGAATAAAACCAAATTACCAGTATCAAAAATGAAAAGGGTGAATTCACTACCAATGAAGAGGAAGTTAAAACAATAATTAGGTACTGTTTTATCCAACTGTATGACTATAAATTTGATAATCTGAGTGAAATGAATGCATATTAACAAAAATACAAATTTCCCAGATTAATAGAAGAGCAAGCAAAACACTTAAATAAACCCATCTTAGAAAAAGAAATTGAAAAAGTCATCAATGAACTCCCTAGGAAAAAATCTCCAGGGCTAGATGGATTGACAAACAAATTCTATGAAATATTTAAAGAACAATTAATTCCAATACTATATAGATTATTTGGGAACATAAGCAAAGAAGGAGTCCTACCAAATTCTTTTTATGCTAGAAATATGGCACTAATACCTAAACCAAGAAAAGTCAAAACTGAGAAAGAAAATTTTCAAACAATTTCTCTAATGAATATAGATGCAAAAATTTTAAATAAAATATTAGCAAAAAGTTTGCAGCAGATTATCAGGAAAATAACACACTATGATGAGGTAGAATTTATTCCAGAAATTCAGGGATGGTTCAGTATTAGGAAAACTATTAGCATAATTGACCATATCAGCAACAAAACTAGCAGAAACCATATGATTATATCAATAGATGCAGAAAAAGCTTTTGACAAAATACAAAACCCATTCTTATTAAAAACACTAGAAAACATAGGAATAAATGGAGCCTTCCTTAAAATGATAAGTAGCATCTCTAAAAAACCATCAGCATGTATTATTTGTAATGATAAGCTAGATGGATTTCCAATAAGATTGGGAGTGAAGCATGGATATCCATTATCACCCCTGTTATTCAATATCATACTAGAAACATAAGCATTAGCAATAAAATAAGAAAAATAAATTGAAGGAATTTGAATAGGCAAAGAAGAAACAAAGCTCTCACTCTTTGCAGATGATATACTTAGAGAATCAAATAAAAAACTACTTGAAAAAAATAAATAACTTTACCTAAGTGACAATATAAAAAATAAACCCACAAAATCCTCAGCATTCCTATATATTATAAACAAAGCCCAAAAGCAAGAGAAAGAGAAATTCTATTTAATGTTACTGTAGACATTATAAAATATTTGGTTGTCTACCTGCCAAAACAAACCAAAGAACTATATGAACAGAATTACAAAACACTTTTCACACAAATAAAATGAGATCTAGATAACTGGAAAAAAACAGTTGTTCTTGCGTAGGTCAAGCTAATATAATAAAAAGGACAATTCTATCCAAATTAATTTACATATTTAGTTTCATGCCAATGAAACTACCAAAAAATTGTTTTATAAAGATAGAAAAAATAGAGGGGCAGCTAGGTGGTACAGTTAATAGAACACAAATCCTGGAGTCTGGAGGACCTGAGTTCAAACCCAGCCTTAGACACTTGACACTTAACTAACTGTGTACCCCAATTGCCTTGCCTTCTCGCCTCCAAAAAAGATAGAAAAATAATAACA
>NW_027187284.1:3191412-3197543 GCF_028583685.1 Petaurus breviceps papuanus | reverse complement strand
AAAGACCAATGTCTTATACCATATACCAAAATAAAGTCAAAATGGGGACATGATTTACATATAAAGGCTGATACCATAAATGAATTGGGAGGGCAAGAAAGAGTTTAACTTTCAGATTTCTGGAGAATAGAAGAATTTATGATCAAACAAGAGATAGAGAACATTAAGAAATGAAAAATGAATAGTTTTGATCACATTAAATTGAAATGTTTTTTTCCACAAACAAAGTCAATATAGGGGCGGCCAGGTAGCACAGCGAGTAAGAGCACCGGCTTCAGTGTTGAGAAGACCTGGAGATCGAATCCCAGGCTCAGACACTTAGCACCCACCCAGAAACACCTGGCCGTGTAACCTTGAGCAAGTTACTTAACCCCAATTGCTTAGGGGTGGCCAGGTGGCTCAGAGAGTAAGAGCACCGGCTCCAGTGTCGGGATGACCTGGATCAAATCCGGGCTCAGATACTCAGCACCACACGCGGAAATTATAACTGACCGTGTAACCTTGAGTAAGTTACTTAACCCCAATTGCTTTAAAAAAAAAACAAAGTCGATATAAACAAGATTAGGAGGGAAGCAGAAAACTGGGAATGAATTTTTACCACCACTGTATCTGATAAAGACCTCATTTCTAAAATATATCAAGAATGGAGTCAAATTTATAATAAAAGTAATTCCCCAATTGATAAATTGTCAAAGGATATGAACAGGCAGTTTTCAGAGAAAGAAATTAAAACTATCTATAGTCACATGAAGAAATGTTCTAAATCACTATTGATTAGAGAACTGTAAACCAAAATGACTCTTAGGTACACATCACACCTATCAGATTGGCTAACATGACAAAACAGGATATTGATAAATGCTGGATAAGATGTGGGAAAATTGGAACACTAATAGATTGTTGTGGAATTATGAATTGATCCAAACATTTTGGAGAGCTCTCTGGAACTTGCCCAAAGGGCTATAAAGAGTGCATAGACTTTGACCCAGCAATATCACTTCTAGGGCTGTATCTCCAATAGATCATACAAATGGGAAAGGACCCACATGTACAAATATATTTATAGTAGCTCTTTTTGTGGTGGCAAAGATTTGGAAATTGAGGGGATGCCCATCGATTAGGGAAAGGCTAAACAGCTTGTGGTATATGAGTGTAATGGAATACTATTGTGCTATAAGAAATGAGGAGGAGACAGACTTCATAATAACCTGATTTATATAAACTGATGCTGAGTGAAGGTAGCAGAACCAGGAGAACACCGTACACAGTTATAACCACATTGTATAATGACTAACATTAATAAACTTGGTTCTTCTCAGGAATGCAAGGTGCTAAGGCAACTCTAAAAGGCTCATGATGGAAAATGTAATCCACATCCAGAGAAAGAATTGTGGAGTCTGAATGCAGATGAAAGCATACATTTTGCTCTCTCTTTTGCTTTGTTTTCTTTCTTCTTTCTCATGTTTAATTCCATTGGTTATATTTCTTCTTAGAAACATGACTAATGTAAAAATATGTTTAATGTTAATGTATATGTAGAGTCTATATAAGATTGTATGCTATCTTGAGGAGGGGAGAGGGAAGGAAGGGGGAGAAATTTGGGAATTCAGAAGTTTGTGGAAGTGAATGCTGAAAAACTGAAAATAACAAATAAATTAAGGGGGAAAAAATGAAATGGAGTGACATTGTTGTGCCCTTGCTCCCATAGCCTAAGGTAGAATAGCTTATATGATCACTTATATGTTGCTGATCAAATTGAAATTGTTATGTAAATTTTAACTCTTTGTATTATTGTATCTCTTCTGTGGCTGGAGTCTTCTTTTCTTCACTCTACAATCCTTTTATGACCTAGAGACATGCCCTTGAATGATAGTCCTCATAAATCGTTCCTTAGCACCTACTTCCAGATGTCTCTGCTGTTTAAACTTTTGCTCACTGTCTGACATTAGACACTATTAATGTTCCATCCGCCTATAAGAACATTGACATATTGCATATTATTTTAAACTTGCTAATACCAACTGCCTATTTTGACCTCTTCCTATTTTCTATCATTGGAAATTCCCTGGACCATCTATGCTGCCCTTGCTGATATGTCTTATCCCTGGTTCCCAGACATCCCTTTTCTACCTGTCTAGTGTTCTCCTACTGCCAAATGAGACTTAGTTATTCAGGAGATAAACCACATAGCAAAATAGCATCATGCCTTAATTATATAAAATATATTTTTTAATTTAATGTAGCTTCACATATATTAAACTCATATCAGACAATACTAAGAGCAACATGGGGCCAGAATATTTATTCCTATTTTACAGATTAAGAAATAGAGACATAGAGAAATGTAGACAGATAATGAGTGGTAGAGTCATTATGAGAAGCCACATCTTGGGATTCTTAGTCCAATGCTAATACTGAAACATCTCTTTAATATTAAAAACAAAACAAAAAACCCAAAAAGCAAACCATAAACACAGAAAAACACTTGTTATTTACATAATACATTTAGGTTTGTAAAGCACTATTTACATACTTGTATAAACATCAATGTATACATATGTGTGTTTTTATGTATATTCAGTCATTTTTCAGTTATGTCTGACTCTTTATGACCCTATCTGAGGTTTTCTTGTCAAAGGTATTGGAGTGGTTTACTGTTTCCTTGTCCAGCTCATTTTACAGATGAGGAACTGAGGCATTAAATGACTTGCCCAGGGTGACAAAGCTAGTAAATAAACTCAGGAAGATGTATGTATATGTAGTATAGGTTAAGTGATGTGCCCAGGATCATACTCCTACTAGATAGCTAAGGCATAATTCACATTAAGTTCTTCCTTACTCCATGTCTACACTCTAATTACTGTACCTTCTAACTGATATTACAGAAGAGAATTCTAGAAATTATTCCAGAAAACATAAATATTATATGACTGAGAAATTATAACAGAAAAGCATGTCAATACCACCTCAAAACTGAACTTTTATTGTTTACCTCTTATCATAACCACTTTAAGTTTCTTGACCTTGATAATCTCTTATTGAAAGGCATTCTTATTTGTTAAAAAGAGATGGTGGGATTAAAAATCTTTTTTTCTTTTAAAACATATTTTTACTCCCTAAGGGTCCTCTCATTGGCTCAGTTACAACAACTTTGTTTAGATATAAATTGACATTTTGTCAAAGTTCTGGGTGCAAATTTCTTAACTCAATAACTGGCTCATATTGACCTTGACTAAAATTCTTAGAAGTGTTTACCTGGGCATATTTTCCCAGAAGCCAAAACATTGTTTTCCTAGTTATTAATAATAAGGAAAGAATGGATCCACTCCAATTTCTGACAGCTTTATCTAGCCAAATAGATGGAGGGCAAGTGGATGATCCAGAACATTCTTCTTTGTAGCTATATCAACTTTTCTTTCTTTCTATGTACCTAGAGGAAATGACACATACACAAGAAAGCTATTTTTTTAAAAATAGGAACCAAACCAAAATCCTATCTGTACTAAAATCATTCATTCACTAAAGAAGTTTTTTTTCTTCCAGTTTCTACAGTGTATCCAAAGGGGAGCTGTTTAAAACAACGAATTTAATTCTGCTTCCTTGGTTTGAAAGATTTCCACCCAGTTAGAAAACTATTTTTAGGACATAAAGTTTGACACTGTCTCCAACCTTAATAACTGGCTTATTTTTATATGAAGCTCAAAGGAGGAAAAACTTCTCTATTCTCCCTGTTTCAGAAAAGTTAGTGTCATGTCCTTTTTTCATTTCACTCTAGCCTTATATTCCTTAATCCTCACCCTAAAAATGTATACATATATACACTTGGGCTATGAAAAAAATTATTTCAAAACATTTCTTCATCTTAATTATTAATTAGCTTGATTATAAAAGTAAAGAATTTTGAAAAATAGAGGTGTCATTAGTGAATTGAAAGATACTGAAATTTCATTAAAGGGAGATCTATAGAAACATTTGAAGGGGAAATATGCAGTAAAAAAACATGCTTAGGAAATGCAATCTGAGAGATTAGTAGAATTCTTTTTACCTGAAGTTACAGTGAATTATTTGTTCACCACACTAGTGAGCCCCAGGAACTCAGCTTGTGGAAGCTAAGAGGAAACCTACCTACCATTGGCTTGCTACTCATGCTCTTAATGGAAATTTCTAAGTGCCTCCTGAAGGCTTCCACTGAAGAACCAAATTAAAAGGTTTGACTTCCTGAGTCAAAAGAAAAAAATAAAATAAAATACACTGCAACTTCTAAAATGGAAGGGTAAGTAAATTTAAAGTGAGATCACTGCTTTATGTCATCAGGTAAAACATGATTTCAGGGGGATTAGAGATAAGTGAAGCCTGAGTCTGATTTAGATGAATGAAACTTTGAAATCTAGAAAGTAGAAATTAGGAAATAGAAAGAAATACAAAAGCAATGTAAATACACTTTGGAGTTATTTTCTCCACCATTCCCCCTATACCCTGCAAGAATAAAAAACTAAGGAGATAAAAATCTATTCAAACTGATCATGTCTGCAATAATAATCATACTGACAAGGTATATTAATATTCAATCTCAACTTGTGAGCCAGTGTATTGTTCCAAAGGCAACAAGGGAATACTTTTTAAGAATGCTGTCTATGAGTAGGTTTTTCTTCTAAAGCTGCTTCATGTTGTTCAGGTACAAATCCCCAGTTTCTTCCATATAAGACAAACCATTTTGGTAATTATGTTCTGAAATACATAAAAAAGGTATACAATCCTTACATTTTAACAGGGTTTGGCAAACTTGGGCCCTATATGATTTTTTCTAGCCTTTGAATTATTTTTAAAATATATGTTTAAATACAATAAAACTTTATTGAAAAAGTATAAAACATATTCTTAGCTTGGGTTATACAAAAGTATGTCGAGGCCTGGTAGCAGCTGCCAATGCCTGTAAGAGATATCCTTTATGATAGAGAACATTAAAAAAAAAAGTTTTAATGCTATCTTTTGTTTTTTTTTCATTACCTTCATTTATAAATATATGGCTCCCTAATTCCCTCATCTGAGGGACCATTAAAGGGAGACAACAAAGAATAAAAAAGAAAAAAGGGGGAAAATTAGTTCAGCAAAATGAATTAACCTAAACTGACAATGTTCCATACCAACAGGTTCAAATCTCTATATAGCAAAGGAGAAGGTGTATTATCTCCAAACCTAACAATGAATAATTGATGATAGTTATTCTGTATAAACTTATTTGTATACTTGTCTCTTCCATTCAAATGTAAGTTCCTGGTAAAAAGGGATAGTTTCATCCTTGGCACTTAGGATAATACCTGGCATATAGTAAGTGATTAATAAATGAGTGATTCTTACTTCTTCTCTGGAGGGTGCCAGATTGATGAGCCAAGGTATTTTTGTTCTGATTAAACAGGTAAATTTAGGCAAGGGAAAAATAAGCCTTGAAAAAACAGACTATGCTGCTGCAGTATTACTTTGCATAAAACACTTATCCTAGAAATCACTGGAGCATGCCACAACAGGAATTCAAAACAACAAAGCACAAGAACTCAAGGGAAAGTAGACAAGGAATTACATTCTACCACAAAGCCCCTTGAAAAGCAAGCTTAACAGAAATACAACAGTATAAGATGACACACTGACATCTTGGGCAAACCTGGACATGGAAAGGAATAACTGTAAAATAAGCAAGAAAAATACACTCCCCATATTACTACCTGTGTTATCTATAGAATATAAACTCATTGAAAATAAACCCTGTTTTGTTTGTACACTTGCAGTATCTACACCAAAGCAGGTTTTATTTTTATTTTTAATTTTCATTATTTTTCAAATGCTTTACTAACTTCTGATTTACATGATTCATTTCTGCCAGATTTTCAGTTTCAAATTTTCTCCCTGTTTTTCACCTATCCACTACTCCAAAATAGGAGATCCACAGGATACCCCTCCTCCAATCTCCACTCTCCCGTATATTCTCCCATACCCCCTTCAACTTTTCCAGTAGAGCACGGTGGATCTCTATGCCCCAGTGCCTGTATACCTTATTTCCCAATTTCATGTAAAATAGCATTAATAATAGTATATATATATATATATATATATATATATATATATATATATATATA